>NC_081157.1:39910919-40145919 GCF_012432095.1 Onychostoma macrolepis | reverse complement strand
ATTTATCAGATGTCTAATCACAGACCCCTGAGACCTACATAAATTACCCCTGTAAAATTGGACTCCTGTAGGTGACGTGTGTGTGTGTGTGTGTGTGTGTGTGTGTGTGTGTGTGAGAGAGAGAGAGAGAGAGAGAGAGGGTACACATTAATATTTGCTATGCTAAAAATAAATGGACATTTTAATTGATTTATTCACAACTGACATTGACATCATTATTCTCAGAATCTCTCATTGGAAGTTAGTATCAGAACAGCTGAATTTATAAACGAGTCCTTTTAGTTTATTGGATGAAATAGCCACTGACTTCTGACCTCTTGGTTGTTTCATTACTGGTACCAAATTTGATATTTGATATTGAAATACTGACATTTCCAATGTATTGTTTGAAATGATTTGCTTTTGCAGCTGGGCACCTGTGGTGAACATGCATGTCAATATTGTACTATTTTAGGGACGCGCATCCTCTGAATAGTATTAGGTTCTTCGTGCACACAGACAAAGACTGTTTACTGTCTCTTGCAGTCTGGTAAGAAAAAGCTGGATTCTAAGTGGGGTTGGTGGAGCAGTTTGCTGGGCGGATGATGATGATGAGGTGTGGCTGTGACTTATGGGGGTTTGCGTGATCTCCGTCATTACGGGTGGCCTCTGCTCTATTTTTGCACTGAATTCAGGGTATCAGGTTTACCCAGACAGCAGTGTGTGTTCAGTGTGAGCATGTGTGTAGCTAGACTGTGTGTTAGCCCGGGCCAGAATGTGCTGTTTGATGAATGGGCTGAGAATAAATGAGGCATGAGTTGCCACCGGTATGTTGTGTGTGCATGTGTTTACAAAGCATCACAAGAGATGGTCACTTTAACTTATTATTGTTTTTTAATATGTTACATAATATCTCAAATATGGGATACAGGAAATGGCAACTGCATGCTGGTCCTGGAATTACTGCATTCTTTCATATCGCTTGCATGGTGCAGATGAATACAGAGCAACACTTGATACGGTAATGCAGAGCCAGACAGCCATGCACATCTGAAGCTAAAATTTACCTTTACTTATAATAAACCAGGATTAGGAGTCACTCTATTCCAATTGACCCTTCGCTGGGAGTTTGATTGTCAGGCGATCTGACCAATCATAACGGCAAATCTGCCATTTATGTCCAATAAACAAACCAGACAGGAGAGTATATTAACATCGGTGGACTTCAAAATTGGTTTATTAACGTCATTCCGCGATTGAAACAAGAGACACTGTAAAAAGTGAAAGTTGACTTAACTTAAAAAAAATTTTTTAGGAAACCCATTGCCTTAAAATTAAGTACATAATTAAAAAAAAAAAAAAAGTTAAGTGAACTTGACAATTCAATTAACTTATTTTTTAAAAATTATCATTTACTTAATTTTAAGGCAACGGGTTTCCTCAATTTTTTTAAGTTAAGTCAACTTATCACTTTTTACAGTGTACATTCTGATATTCATTCGTTTATTTCAAGCTATAACTAATAAAGATGAAGAGATGATCGCTTCACGTGCTGCTTGAACCGAGTAACTACAGCGATCTGTCACGACACATTAAAGAGCCACTAAACTGTATTTATTGTTTGGGTGAGACCAAAAGTAACCTGCTCTGACATGGCTTGTCAGACATAGCTAAAGTAAGGAAGGTCTTTGCGAAGGGTCAATTATACACACACACACACAAAAGGTTCTTTAGCGGTTCTTTGAGGTGATTGAGGTGCTATATAGCACCGCTGCCATAAATGAACCCGTTAAGCCACTGTAAGGTTCTCTAACTCCCTCTTACTTTATTTGGAGATAGGATTAAAAAAACGACATTAAAATAGTGTATTTCCTGAAGATAATGTGGTTCTCAACCTTTTTGTCTGAATGTTGTCCACTTCAGTTCAGCAGATCTTACTCGCTCGGATATAGTGCCGTTTGAGCTCTTGTTCTCGCAGGGCTCTCGAGTCTCACGCAATCGGAGTGAGACTCACGCATTTCAACCAGTTCACACGCTCTCACGCCACACCTTGTATTTCTAGCGCTGAGAAGGGATAACTTGTCCCGCTACAATTACTATACCATTAATAGATGAGGGAATACTGAGGTAAGTTTTCTGCCGAGTTCATAGCGCTCTCGACTCTGTAGTTATAGAGTTAAATGCCACCTACCAGCCAATCAGAAATTAGGGTGTTGTTGTTTCCGTTTAAATTACACGATTCTTTCTGCCTCAAGCGGGTTCGTTACTAAGCAACATGGATGCGCGCGCACATGGAGTGTAAATTGGAAGAGAAAGATCCGATGAATGCTGTGTAGGTAACCCCTTCATTTATTTTTTCGATTTTAAGATTCCTCTACGAAATCACTTGCCTGTGAAACGATAGTGAGAGCTGATGTTGGTGAATATAGCCAAATTCGCGCTAAAGTATTATTGATGCAGTCAAAAAAAAAAAAAAAAACTCTCCAACTGCTTTGCAACCAGAAGCTTTAACTTAGCTTTGGCTTCCTGAAAGGAAAGTACTAGAGATGTTATAACAGTTGGTGAATCTGATAAAAGACAGACAAATTCATCCAAATAAAATAAATTGCTTTACATATTTAAAAAAGGATCAAAAATACAAAGAAATTTGGCCCCAAACATGTCAACAGAACAGCTGTGCTCAATGTACATACTGTACACACGCAGTAGCATTACAGAACTTGTCCTGAACATGTATGTCAAGCTCTCTCTCTCTCTCTCTCTCTGTGTGTGTGTGTGTGTGTGTGTGTGTGTGTGTGTGTGTGTGAGAGAGAGAGAGAGAGAGAGAGAACACATTTCAGCTTATGATTTTATTTTTTTCTGTTGTGTTTGTTGCACATCTTGATGACAGGGGTAGGGGGCTCCCATATAAAGCACTGAGGCTTCCCCAAATTCAAATTCAGATGCAGTGTGTTTTCCATGGTGGGTTTGAACAAAACCAATACTAGAAACAGTTTGGCTCTGGATGGAACGCTATTATCATGACAGTGCTTTATGTGGGAGTCCTCTACCCCGTCATCAGGCATCAAAATGTGCAACAAACATTTACAACAGGAAAAAAGAAACATAAGCTGAAATGTGTTCTCTCTTTGTCTCTCTCTCTCTCTCACACACACACACACACACAGTTTGACATACATGCTCAGGGTAAGTACTGTAATGTATATGTGTACAGTATGTACATTGAGTACTGCTGTTCAGTTGGCTCGTTTGAGGCAAAATTTATTTTTATTTTTGATACATTTGTATTTTTAAATACAAACTTTCGCTATAACTTGAGATCCCTGTTCTTGTGTGTTCAGACTCAGAGCGCTGGATAATAAAAGCATGTTCGGCTTGTCAGGAGCATCATGGTGGCAGAAAATGCAATGATTACAATACAAATACAACATTGTTTGTGTATTTGTGTATGAGAGAGATTGAGATATACACATGGTTATACTGCTGTTCAAAAGTTTGGGGTCGGTAATTTTATTAATGATTTTTTATGAATTAATGTTTTTAAAAGATTCTTACCCTTGAAAAACTAGTGCATGTGCACTTGTGGTGCTGGTGTCCTGACTGGCACAACACAGATATTGTCTCTTATGCAAGAGAGATCATATTTTTGTAATACTGTCATAAAACTCATACTAAAGTTATGGTTAAAGTTATTCATGGTTGTTTCAGGTAGGAGTTCTGCTGTACAGCTGCTGCTCTGAATCCAACAGAAATCAACAGCTGCTCAGTGCCTCAACCTTAACATGCCTTTCAACATCACACACACACACACACACACACACAGACAGCTGTTATCTACTCATCATCGGCTGACTTTGTTTAGCTGTATATGTCATGCGAACTACTGCACCAAATGTGTTTGCCACTGTCTTGGTAACGGTTGTCATGGAGCCGTGGTCCACAGATAGCTGTTAATCTGGGTAATTGTTCGCCTCTTTTAGGGGGTTAGATGCGGATCCTTCTATATATACAGTGTGGACTGCCATTCTTTTTAGCCTAGAGCTTTTGAACAGGAGTTTGATGGTATTACATGGCACCAGACACTCTGGCAGCAGTATTAATGTGGTGTTTATGATTACTGTATTTGCACTATTGTTTTTGCCAGTACTACATAAAAGCAGTCAGGATCCAAAATGTTTTGTGTGATTTGAGAATTTACTAGTCATAAATATGTCTTAGCCATGGGAACTGTATTTTGTTATTTCTCCTGAAATAATAATAGTAATTATAAAATTGTGTATTTATTCTCATGACACTGGAATTTAGCCACATTTTAATGGAAAATAGTGCAGGTCATTATGTTATTTGTGACACTGCATCTGTCACAAAAATATATTGTGATTTTGCTGCACTTTCACTTAGCCACAGTGAAAGTTTAAACATCCTTGAAAAACTTTTACTAAGAAATAGTTACATTTAAACCATATGTTAAGACACCAGCCAACTGGCAAACATTTTATTTACTCACCAAAGCCAGATTTGACTGGGATATGGTGAGTGGTAAGTGTTAATTTTGGACTCTAGTTTTGGACTTGTACCTAGTGACTCAACTCTAGTCATTTGATTTGCTTAAATTGTTACATTTAGAATAATTGAAATTGTTCACTTACAAGAATCTGTCTAAATATTGACTTTGCTGTGTGCATTGATTGGGTTTTGGCAATTTTAGCCTTAGCATCAGGTGATATGTTCCAGGAATGGCCACAATATACAGTATAAATGTTCTTATTTCTCTATGGTAAAAGATTGAGTGATTTTGATAATGATTTACTGCATTAAAAGTTGCCTGTTGCTTTATAAAAGTAGTCATGGCAATTCCAGATATTTATTTCACAACTACTACCATTCATTTCAATTAGTCTCTGCCAACAGTATTGTAATTATTTTAAAATTCACAGTATAATACAAGCTCGTTTAATGGATTTAATAACTATTAAAAATATGATATTATAAAAATAATTGTTGCTCTATAAAATATACTGATTTTGTAATTATAATTTTAATTATACTTTTAAAAATTATTTGAATAATACAAATTTTATTTTATTTAAATATATTTTGCATGAAGTGTTTTACTAGTTAGCTGTTTAATTTCAACTTTTCAATAAGTACAATTGTAGTATTTATTACAAAGTAAGTCTTTGATCACATCTGTAAATTTACATTACAAATGACCTTTATATTTCTGGGTGGATCTTGACCCTTTTAATGCAGAGGACATGGAGACGTATGGAAATTGTGCCATAATGTCTGTGATTCAACCGCAAAATATGATGCAATCCATACGGTATTCCCTGAATCCGCATTACTCACCAGGCAGCACATGTTACTGGAATTTGTTGTGGCCTGGCAAATTGTTATGGAAAAAGACCTTTCCAGTTATGCGATTTCATTCTCAATAGTTCTTTGTGTGTTTACATTGAGTTCTCTCTGTTGGCTTTGGCTGTTTGGAGTGTTTGCAGTGCATGAGCAATGATCAGTGCGCACTTCCAGCATTGTGTAACACCTCAGACATCCCTGGTCCTCTATATTCTGCTTTGTGCTGGAGTTTTAGGGTGTTTATTGAACCCAGGTTCACATAAGGATAAACCTTTCTGGATCAAAAACGGAAATGGTTTGTTTTGACATTGCAAATGACTGTGAGACAAACAGTAGCCGCTAAACTCAAATGGAGGCGTCATCACCAACGTCAGCCAAGACATCAAGTAAAGCGCACATCTAACACTATGCCGTTCATCTGGGATGTTTATTAGGTGTATTTTTCTCTCTCTCACACACACACACACACACACACACACACACACACACACACACACACACACACACACACACACACACACACACACACACACACACACACACACACACACACACACACACACACCAACACCAATACAATACCTGCAGGTCTTCGGCCCTCTGAGCAGCCTATGAGTCAGTCAGTGGATGCGGTTACTATAGTGACAACATCAGTATTTACTAGTTAGGGTGCAGAATGGGAGCGTGATACAGTAATAGGTTAAGGAGAGAATGAATGAGCACTGTTCCGGGAATGAAACCGATGGAATACAAAGAGAGGAAAGGCCGGCCTAAAATAAACACATACACACATCTTCAGCCTTCACCAGATAAGGAAACACATGCAAGTTTATGAGGACTTCCATTGACATGGGGCCAGAGAAAAAACTGATTCAGGGATAACAAAGATGATTCATTGTAAATTGTAAAGAGAGCACCACATAGTGTCAGTTCTTCTTTTGACCACCAGAGGGTGTGTTGTACTTTTGGATACAGCCATTATGATCAAGACAACGAATAAACCAGCTGTCTTTACATGGCATATGCTTAAATAACATTATATGTAAAATTACAAGCTGAGCGAAGAGACCATCACCATGCTTCTCCTTCTCAAAATAACATCTGTTTTATGGGTAGAGCACATTTGTCTTTTTGTTGTTGTTGTGTATTGATGTTTTCAAGTATCTACATATCGTGTTCAAATATCTGCTGACATTCCCTTTTAATTGATGTGGCTAAGATATGTTGGCTTGTCTCACTGAAATGTAGATGCCTTTGAATTTGTGTGTATGTGTGTGTGTGGACAGGCTTATATATCCTAGTGGGGACTTAAACCTGAATACACACAGACTCATTAAGACTCGTGTCATGGTGGGGACCTAAATTGAGGTCCCAATGGGTACAAAAGCTTATAAATCACACAGAATGAGTTTTTCTGAGAAAGTAAAAATGCAGAAAGTTTCCTCTAAGGGGTAGGTTTAGGTGTAGGGCAATAGATTATATGTTTAAAAACATTACGCCTAGAGAGAGTCCCTGCAAGGATAGCTGACCAGACGTGTGTGTGTGTGTGTGTGTGTGTGTGTGTGTGTGTGTGTGTGTGTGGTTGAATGAGGTTATTTATTTGCAAGCAGTTCTCCATGGGAATTCTGGGATGTTTTTTGGTAATAAATCTCTTTGGATTGCTCATACAGTCCTAGCTGAATGCACAAGAGAGACTGAATCATATATATACTACACGCTACTAGATATATAAGCTTAATTACAGTTTTGAACAATATCTAAAACTGTGTGAGAAATATATATATATATATATATATATATATAGTTAAAATTTGTAATTCATGTATCTGTTTTATAATTTTCAACCAAACTAACTTTGCAAAATGTTTTGCTTTAAATGTGTTTTTTCCTAATATAAATGTGACCATTGCTATTCCGGTACCCTCTAGAGGGAGTGCTGTACTCGTCTGTGGACTCAATATGATTTTAGTAATGACCCGTATTTAAAATGAATTATTTTCTCATTCTGGTTGCATAGAAATCAGTTCATTATCTTACTACAAAGCTCCTCCACCCGTGTAATCATGGTTATTATCTTTCTCAGTGCTCAGACGAGTTGTAGCATGTCCTGAATTCAAAATTTCAGTCCACCCGCATGATCTGCAAACGAGGCCTGAATGACTCAAAAGGATATAGAGCAACATGTTAAGAACAGCTTTAGGAGTACCAATATAGAGCGATTATAAATCCTGAGACAGAATGAAGTTCAACTGCTTATGAAGCCAAAACATAGTCATTAAACTCTTATTAGATATTAGCATCTCATAATGAAGTCAGCATCAAAGTTAGGCCTAAATCAGCAGAGTGTACAGTCAGCCGCTTTATTGCAGAATATACCTCAACAGGATGATCGGGAACAGGATATAAAATATTATGAAATTATTTCAACCCCAATCAATATTTTATGTCCATATATCTTCAGTAATTTTTGTTACATATAGACATGTATTCCACCAAGAAAAGAAAAAAAAGTCCAAAGCAGTCAGCTTAAAAACAAGATGAACACTGCAATAATACAACAGTAATATTAATACTTAGTCAACTTTTGATGAAAGCATAGGCTATATTATATTATTCTGATTGAAAAAATCAGGGACAAATATTGCTCAAATATTGGGCTCACCACCTGTACACCCCTGTTATTTGGCCCTCAAAAGAAACTAGTTAAACTAGTTTACTAGTTTAAGGGGTCATGCAACTAGTTTAAAGGATCATGAACCCCCTGAGTATTACGGACAGGAACAAAGTCTGCTGAGTATGCACTTATGAAACATGCTTTTTATATTCAGTACTTTTTGTCTGACAATAATACTGAAAGTGAAAGTTTCTCTGATTCACTGTAGTATGAAATGGTGCTATTTATGGCTAATTTAACACCAACTGCTTAGGTTCATATCTGTGAAAATATTCTGATCTGTCTGGTCTAATCTAATCTTAGTTCCTTAATTTTTCTCACCTTTTCTTTTAGGACAAGGTGAAACCCGTGAAGGTCTCTAAGAAGCCAGTGGCTGCAGGAGAGGAAGGAGAGCATGTGCTGAGTGAAGGAGGAGAGGAAGAACATGGCTCTGAGGAGGAAGTTGAGGTTGAGGAGATCATAGAGGAGTCTCGTGCTGAGCGCATCAAACGCAGCGGACTGCAGAAGGTTGACAAGCTGAAGATGGCCTTCAGCAAGGAGCAGATGGAGAAGACCAGACAGAAAACCAAGGAGAACCTGGAGAAAACCCGGCTGAGAACTAAAGAGAACCTGGAGAAGACACGTCAGAGAACCCGAGAGAACCTTGAGAAGACCAAGAAGACCCTGGGCAAGAAGATGGGTAAGCTAGGAACAAAGATGACACCTAAAACCGAACGCCGTGAGAAGATCCGCAGCTCCAGAGAGAAGATGAAGAAGTCACTGAATCCTGACCACCCCATCTACGCCCGCTCCAAATCAACCACCTACCGCGTACCGCCCTTCACCTTCCACGTCAAGAAGGTCCGTGAGGGTGAGATCGAACCCACACCAGAACCAGAGGAAGAGGAGGAGGAGGAGCAGAATGAGGAGGTCCAGGAGGGTCTTGCAGTGCAGGAAGGAGGCCTAGTGTCAAGGGTGGAGGAAGGTGAACTGGTCAGTCTTGACAGCCGGGAGATGGAGGCCTTACTAGAAGCAGCTGATCAATCACGGCTGGCGTTCCAGGAGACGGTGAGGCCAAGGGAGAAGGCCGGCCAGTAAGTCCAACATGCTGAGCCCTGGGAGGTCTGGAGATAAATAAGGCTAAAACGATGTAGGGAACTGAGATGTGCTTGAGGACGGATTAAAGAGCGGATTAAAGGAGTCGACTGGACCTTTGGCTGAACATTTAGTTTGTTTGTTTGATTTGTTTCTTATTATCTTCTCAACCCCAAGGTTGCTTTTTTTTGTTTTGTTCAGCTGTCAATTTTTAAATCAACTAATGGTCAATTTTGTGTCTAGAACTGAATAATACTCAAAAAAGATCAAATAATTTTTAATGTGATTACCAACACTTAATCTTTAAAAAAAAAAAAAAAAAAAAAATTTGTTATAGTATTGGTGGATGTGAGGAGGTTTCATAAACACTCTCATGGCTTTTAGTTCCTATTAGACATTTAATATTAACTCGTTGATTGTAATCAAGGTTACCTGGTTGCAGCCAGATATTGCCAATATATTAAAATGCCTGTATTTAATGAACACCTTGTGTTTTTTGCATCATGTGATGTGATGGCTGCTAATTTCAACAGTAAAAATTAATTGCAGGCCATATGCATTTTGTAGAAGATCTGGGCTGTGTTTTAATGCCACGAATGAACTGCTGGAAGCTGTTGAAAGTGAAAACTTTAAGGTGCTAGAGAGTATGTTGTCTGACAGAAATATTGTTGTAAGGAAAAAAGAATTGTGAAATATTCTAATTGAAGTAAAAATGCAAAAAAAAAAAGGAAAGAAAGAAAGAATTATAAATAACTTCTGCTGACTGAACTTTTTTCTTTTGAAACTGAAGGTTTTAATAATAACGTGATTATGGCGAGTTGTTTTGAGGTCTAATCACTGGTTTGAATCTAATCCAAGCTCCAAAGGTTTTAAATGCTTCACTCTCTGACTCAGACTTTATGTAAAATAATTGCTTCAATTGACCTCTACAGATGATGTAATCTGATCTTTGATCTATGTATGTAAACAAGAAGCTCTTAAAAACCTATAAAATCAAGCTGAATATCAGTCTCTGAAAAGTTTACTTTTCAGAATTCATTTTCATTCTGAGGTAAATTCATTTGACTGTTTACCTTGTTTGTACATATACGCTTTAACATGCTCAAAGTAAAACATCTTTCATACACACACACACACACACACACACAGACAGACATACACAAGGTATTAGGTATAAGTATTAGGTGAACAGGGACCTACTCAATGGAAAAGTAGTGCTGATATAATAGTCACTGTGTAGTCCAGCTCACTGAAATAAAGGGAAACACATCATTCAACCCTGTCTGAGTATATTCAGCTCAATTACTGATCTTTCCTTGTATTTTAAGTGCGTTCATGTTAAACAATTGGCCCACATTATTGCATATAGCTTGAATAGACTAATTTTTACAAACTACACTCACACTGAAAACACATTTTGTATCACTATTTATGATCTGTTGTTATGAACTATGCAGTTACTGCAGGCACACATGGGCAATAGTTTTCTAGGTGTGAAGGTCTGAATGAAGCTGCTTATGGCTCTGCTGTTGTCCTTGTGAGATTTGTGACTGTATAAATGGATTTTAGGTGTAGGTTGCTTTTAATAAACAAATAAAAGTGTCCACTTTTGTGCTGTGAGACCTGAGGCTTGATTTTTTTGTGAATAAATCAAAATGCTATAATGTAGGCAAACTCTCTTTCATTCTCTTTATCTACCGACATATTTACAGCAATCAGAGAGAGCAGAAGTTGCACATTGTCTATCAGGGCCGTCCTTTGGGCAGTGCAACTGGTGCAGTCGCACCGGGCCCCGTGCTTTGAAGGGGCCCCCCCAGAATGCGATCACGAATGGACCAAGGGGGACACCCCCCACCCCCACCCCCCGAGATGTGATCAGACCAAGGGGGCCCCGCTCCCTATCTCGCACCGGGCACCGCGTCAGCTAAGGACAGCCCTGTTGTCTATCATTAGTGCCTGTGTTATTGCTCTGGTGAGCTGTAGTGAAAAGTAGCATTGCGGTGAAGCAGACATGGGTCACTGACTGATAGTTCAGTACAGATAGCAGTCATGACACACACAGCAATATCAAGTTGTACCAGCAAGGAATCTGCAGTCTGATGTGGACATTTTCTTTTAAATTCAGTGCTAGGTCTTTGAAAAAATATGAAAATATGTCTATATAGCATGCAAATTTGGACATGGCATTCCTAAAAATAATGCGTTATTCTTCCAGTAAGTGTCACTGTATGGCAATCAAGATATTAGAGTCCATTAGGTTTACAGATGTGCACATGTAGGACAGGAACCAAAAAAAAAAACATAGAGTAACTGTGTATATTAGTACATATGTGTAAGGGTCAAATCACAAGGAATCAAATTTTCATGACCTCTGGAGATACAAAAACCCTGTAAAGCCAATCATAGTCAGGCAAATCTTTTTTTTTTCTTTTAAAATTAAACAATTAAAAAAAAAAAAAAACTGAAAATGAATATGCAATCTGATATTTTTATGGTCAAAAGATGTAAGGTGACATGCTGATAGCTTGTAATGTAAATCAATGAGATCTTTATAGTCTGTATAGAAGACTACCTAAATAAAATGCATTTAAATATCAATTGTCACTCTATATTTCCTAAGAACATGTCTTTTAGTGTAAGATTAAATTCTTGGTTTTATGTTCAAAGGGCTCTAGTTTTATTGTGTTTCTCAATTTTAAAAATTTTCTAACCAATTATACATAGTCAAGTAAACATAAGTGCTTCAGTCCAGTAAGTGTGACAATATAAAAGTTGTTTGAAAACTTTTGCAGAAAACATTTTTTAAATTATATTAAAATGCCTTGCTAAAATTATTAATCTATTAGCACATTAATCACATAGCAGAAAGAATGACTATGTCCAAAATGTTTTTCAGCAAAATTTTGATCATGTTGATGATTTATAGGCCTTAAAATTTGCATATACAGTATGCTTTATAGGGTTAAAAAGTAAAATCAAAGTGTAACTTTCAAAACTATGAAACTTCCAACTTCCTCCCCAGTCCAAAAAGAGTATTTATTGAAACTAAGCAGTTCATTTTCTTCATTTTCAATGAGACATGAGCAATAGTGGCTTCATGCAAATGTGCAGCAAACAGACAGGTGACTACAAGTGACTACAAAACCTTACTAATTTTGGACCAGGCGTTTAAAGGCTTTGAATACAATCAATCAATCAATCAATCAATCAATAAACACAACAAGTGCTTTTGGTACAGATAAATAGGAAACCTTATTAAATATATATATTACAAGAGGTCAGTTATATAATGCAGCAATTCTCATATCTTCAGACCAGAGATTAATACATTTAGAAGGGAATCCATAATTTAGCTTTAATGTTTTAAAATCTCCCAAATACATTCTTATTAATGTAATGAAGTACTGCGTTAAAAGTAAAAGCTTGTTTTCTAAAGTTAGATGCCATGTTTGGACAGTAATAAGGCATAATGCATTACTATACAGGCTGCTGGTTTTAGACTGCTCTCTGTCTGTGCTGTTTTTGCCTCTCTCTCTCTCTGCTTCTCCCCTCATCTTCTCTCTATCTGTTCTCTGTCCTTGGTGGTGTCGTGTTGGACGTAGAGGGAATACATTAAATAATCAATGCGAAGAATCTGATTAAGGAGAGTGCTTTTCCAAAAGGGGAGCAGAAGACAGCAGAACAAAAAGAAAGAGGCAGGGGAAAGGACATAGCACTATATACACACACACACACACAATATTATATATCAGTAATTTTAATTATGATGTATATGATGTAGCATTTTACTTTATGTAAAGAGCGTCCGAGCCTTATTTTGCAATGTTTTATTTATTAACACCTCTGATAAGATTCACTTTCTTGATCTTAATGATGGATCAGATATTTGATCACTCAAACAGATAACAGTCTCTTTGGATCAGATATGCTGATATTGAAGAAAACGGTTTGCAATATATGTATGAGATGCAGTATGGACTGACCTCTGCTCCACACAAACATGCATCGCTGCACATCTGTGTTTTCCATCAGCGTCTCAGGAGAACAGATGGTCATGTGTTTGCAGAAAGCAGCAGGAAGTACAAACTAGAACCCTCTGAGCTGTTGTTTCTCTGCATTTTCTCTATACTGTATAAGCTGTATGTGAACTTCCTACCAGGACAAATGTGGAAACAAAAATAGGCGAGGCTCGTAGTGACAGGGAAGATTGTGTGCATGAGCTCTGTTTTGTGCGAATAAATAAAACTAGTAAATATGTGGGAGGTACATGCATTTGTATGACTTTTCCGAATTACTTCACTTAACCATATCAGGTGAAGTCAAACAGTTTAGGTGTAAATGCAAATTTAAATCATTCATATTTTGTTCCTGATTACTCATTCTTCAGCTGTGTGTGGTAAGTGCGTAAATAAACAGGTGGCAGGTGAGACATGACATAAATGAGGATGTTTAAAATGTAAGTCATTGTAGGGTAACCAAATGAAAAGCTCTGAATGTTTGGGGATTTTATTTGTGCCAGTGTGGCATCTGTGCTGACTATAGCGAGAAATGACAGTAAAAACATGTTCATTATTTCCTTGTAATTTATTCTGCTTCCACAATCATTGTCGTCTTCTGCAAAGGTTAATGTAGCATAACCAAGCATTACTTTGTATTTCTAAAATAAAACTGGAAGAAGTGCTATATTTAGTGAGCAACAGGCCTGTTTGCAGCAGGTCTCTTAACAGATCTGTGCAAGTGTAAACAGTATTCTTTGAAAGATATATCTCATACAACAATGAAAATTCTGTCATTATTTAGTGAAAGAGTGGAAAGTTCACATTATTCACTGCATATGTTTTTATATTCTTAACCCAAGTGAGATTTTCACATAAGAACAAATAGACAGTAAAAGCATGTGCATGTGTGCATGAGATCTTAATTTCAGTATTAATATAACACATGTCATTTCCGGAACCATTACTTGACGCAGCATCAGATATGAATGTGTTTTGCATCAGTTTCTGTTTGCCATTAAAGACAGCACTGAGAGACCAGATGTGAGGGGGGAAAAAAGCGAGAGCCTAATGAACATAGACCGGATTTTCTGGACTGTAGAAAACATCCTTTAACGTTTCCTTAGAAGCCCATGCGTTATATGCAAACAGATGTAAACATGACCTGTTTATATAATACAAGGAAATATGGTTGATGTTTAAAAAAAAAATCCTATCTGATAATGGTACAAATACAATGGCGCATTGTGTTAAAGATTAGTTGGCATCAATCAAAGACAAAGTTCAGTCAAAATGTGTGAACGAGAAAACAGATAAACATGAATTTGACACAAACACATCAGAGCTGCTCAATCACTGTAGGCGAACCGGAGGTTTCCTTTGGGAATTTCAGAGGGTTTTTAAAAATATTTTTGATTTCTGAGAAAGAAGGACTGTGGTTAACATTACTTGAAGAAACTTTCGTTTTTTGTTCTATAAATTACAGGCAGTCACACCTGAAACATTCATTTTGAAACCATTGCTATACTAAAAACCCATTTGTAATTCCTGAACCCATGAATGTAAAACAGATAATTCTATTCCAGAGTTCAAACCGAAAACATCTATATAGTGACAAAACTATAGCTCAGTCAAGAAACTTATATATATATATATATATATATATATATATATATATATATATATATATATATATATATATATATACAGGTGCTGGTCATATAATTAGAATATCATCAAAAGTTGATTTATTTCACTAATTCCATTCAAAAAGTGAAACTTGTATATTATATTCATTCATTACACACAGACTGATATATTTCAAATGTTTATTTCTTTTAATTTAGATGATTAGAGCTTACAGCTCATGAAAGTCAAAAATCAGTATCTCAAAATATTAGAATATTTACATTTGAGTTTGAATAAATGACCATCCCTACAGTATAAATTCCGGATATCTCTTGTTCTTTGAAACCACAATAATGGGGAAGACTGCTGAATTGGCAATGATCCAGAAGACGAATATTGATGCCCTCCACAAAGAGGGTAAGTCACAGAAGGTCATTACTGAAAGGTGTGGCTGTTTACAGAGTGCTGTATCAAAGCATATTAAATGCAAAGTTGACTGGAAGGAAGAATTTGGGTAGGAAAAGGTGCACAAGCAACAGGGATGACCGCAAGCTTGAGAATACTGTCAAGCAAAGCCGATTCAAACACTTGGGAGAGCTTCACAAGGAGAGAACTGAAGCTGGAGTCAGTGCATCAAGAGTCACCACGCCAGACGCCTTCAGGAAAAGGGCTACCAAGCCACTTCTGAACCAGAGACAACGCCAGAAGCATCTTACCTGGGCTGTGGAGAAAAAGAACTGGACTGTTGCTCAGTGGTCCAAAGTCCTCTTTTCAGATGAAAGTAAATTTTACATTTCATTTGGAAATCAAGGTCCCAGAGTCTGAAGGAAGAGTGGAGAGGCACAGAATCCATGTTGCTTGAAGTCCAGTGTGAAGTTTCCACAGTCAGTGATGATTTGGGCTGCCATGTCATCTGCTGGTGTTGGTCCACTGTGTTTTCTGAAGTCCACAGTCAACGCAGCCATCTACCAGGAAATTTTAGAGCACTTCATGCTTCCTTCTGTTGACAAGCTTTATGGAGATGCTGATTTCATTTTCCAGCAGGACTTGGCACCTGCCCACACTGCCAAAGGTACCAAAAGCTGGTTCAATGACCATAGTGTTACTGTGCTTGATTGGCCAGCAAACTCGCCTGACCTGAACCCCATAGAGAATCTATGGGGTATTGTTAAGAGGAAGATGAGAGACACCAGACCCAACAATGCAGATGAGCTGAAGGCCACTATCAGAGCAACCTGGGCTCTCATAACACCTGAGCAGTGCCACAGACTGATCGACTCCATGCCACGCCGCATTGCTGCAGTAATTCAGGCAAAAGGAGCCCCAACTAAGTATTGAGTGCTGTACATGCTCATACTTTTCATTTTCATACTTTTCAGTTGGCCAAGATTTCTAAAAATCCTTTCTTTGTATTGGTCTTAAGTAATATTCTAATATTTTGAGATACTGATTTTTGACTTTCATGAGCTGTAAGCTCTAATCAACAAAATTAAAAGAAATAAACATTTGAAATATATCAGTCTGTGTGTAATGAATGAATATAATATACAAATTTCACTTTTTGAAAGGAATTAGTGAAATAAATCAACTTTTTGATGATATTCTAATTATATGACCAGCACCTGTATATATTTGATAATTGTTTGTTGAGCCATTTGCTGCAATACATGTTTCATTATTCAGTAAATAAATTTGTAATAATTTGCATTTATGTACAGCACTTTGGTCCATTTTTTATGGTTTTGAAAGTGCTTTATAAATATTTGAGTTAAGAGTCTCTATCTTTCTCAGATAAATTCACTTTGCTATATATTGTGAAAAGGTTCATTTAGTTTCGTTGTGTGATTTGTGGCCTGTGGCACACTTAAACTTACACAGTGTTGTAAAAAGGGGAGAAATGTTTACCGTAAACGTCACAACAGTACAATTTTTACATCCACTGAATTAAAAGTTGAGATGACGTAGGCACTGCCAGTAATTCAGATGACTTCCAGGCGCGCTGTTCCAGCAGCTCGGCCTCCCCCCGCCGCACTCGGCTTCAGAACAGCGCGCCCCGCGGGAGGACAGAGCCGTCGGAAGAGCCTGCCGAGCCAGGGCAATAAACACAGGCGGACTCGAGCTCGCTCGCTCTATGACCCGCCTCCTTTGCGTCCGTCGAGCTCAGCGATTGGACAAAATCCTGATCTCGTCCGTGAGAGCGTCTAAGTCCTGTCAATCAATGACAAACTGGAAACGTGCAGCCCATTTTCGCATAGACCACTGTAGCCTGCGTGTTTGTAGTGACGGAAAAGTTGGAAAAGGTCTTTTTAGAAAAGCGTTTAGTCGCTTAAACGGTAGTTATTAACGTCAATAACGAGTTGACTGTGCTTATATCGGCGGGGGACGTTTTCTCAGAAACCTTGAACGACACACAGAGGGGTAAGTTGTCCAGCCGCGTCGCTTTGAAAGGCAGTGAAGAAACACACTTAGACGCGACTCTGTGGTTGTTTCTCTGTGAAGAAGATTGTACATGAGTCAGATAATGTTTTGCAGTGCAGCTCATGCTGATGTATCGATCACAATCTGTGCTGCTCGAGGCTGAGGACGAGATGAGCTGGTGACGGAAATAATGTACACATTGTTTCATCTGAGCCGCTACACGAAGCTAGAAGACTGTCACTATAGACGCATAACTTAGATTCACCAACACTTACTATGTTGCTAAGTCCTTAAACATTACAAAATAAGAGTCTGAAGAGCCATAAAGTTTTCTGTTCGCTTGAATACACGTTTTGTGACCTGATGTGGAAGGGATTTTGACCTGTTTTGCTTTATTTCGTTAGTTCCTCATAAATGCAGATTCGTTATTGTGCTATAGTAGGTTTATGTTGTCGTTTCTCTTCTCAGAGTCAGGCAATAAAGCTTTAATTGCGTGGTTCGTCAGAATTTACAGTAGTGCCAAAGTGTACTTGTTGTGCCAAATAGACAATACTGAAATTAAGGTGAGGTGAATACAAAATATGGAGTGAGAAATAAAATAAGAATAAAAATGTACTCAAAGTCAGAATCAATAATACTTCTCTAGCCATGGTGTTATTATTTACAATATTGCATAGCCACCCAAAGTGCTTCCATTTCCTAAATAGACAGAAAATAAATAAGGTGAGGCAATTTAGGATGTATATAAAACAAAAGACTGATAGTAATAGAATAGCCTATTGAACGTCTTTCTTTTTCACTTCTCGTTAGGCATGCAGTTAGTGGATTACTCCCACCGACCCAGCATAAAAGCAGCTTTGTATCCCGCTGTGGCAGCTTTCATGCTTTAGGGTGATATTGTAGCAGTTGCACTGGTTGGAAGGTTATCGCTTCTTTTCTCACTCGCTGTGTCTCCAGGGGGATTCCCCACCTCTGCGTCATGACGTCACCGCTTCCAGTAGATGGCCGAGGGAATCCTCGCGCGCGACGGTGAGCGGCGGCACCTTGTCCTTCGCCTTTAGCTGGTCGCCGCTTTTTCGCTTCTGTCTTTCCTGTCACCTCACAGAGTTTTGTTTTACTCACCAAATGAGACCACTTTCGGTTTTGCACGATGGCCCCGAGCGATAGACACGTTAGAAATAATAGGTTACGAGTTTTTTCTGTTTATCTATTAGCCTAATACTACTTATTTTAAAATGATGTTTTTTTTCTTTTTTAAAAAAAAAGTATTATTGGAGCACCATATACACACCATGATAATGTGCTGTGGTATAGTAAGTTTGGATATAGCTTCTCATTCTTTATAATTATCATAGTCCATATTTTGAAAGAAATGAAGTAGTGAAGTAAACTAGTAAAAAATGTAGCCTGAATCAAATTAAAACTTCATGAGGTAAGGTCTGGGATGCTTGAATTTTGGTTCCCACTTGTGGTGAACACTTGATGACTGCTTTTCCTGTACTCTTTGGTAAAAAAAAAAGTAAAAGTGTGTATATGTGTGTATATATATATATATATATATATATATATATATATATAAAATGATAATGTTTATGGCATGATTGGAATAATTAGCGCTCCATATCTTCATTCTTTGTTTCTTCAGTCATGTGGATCTGAAAAGCTTCCTTTTTTGTTTTCAGTGCCAGGAAGCACTTAGCACTGTAAAAAAGGTAATCATTTTAACTGTAAAAGACTTCTATGCTACAGTAAAAACCTGTTAATTGGTTAACAGTATTTTCTCTTACTGGAAACTGTAAAGGATCTAATAGGAAAGTTCATGTGATTTTTAAATTAAAATGCTTTTAAATGTCATTTTTCACTTTCAAAAACTGTACAAGCAATCTTATAATTTACAGTGAAAAACCGCAAATTGACAGAATGGGACACCTCACATTTGATTTAAAAAAAAAATGCATTTCAATATTTGTTTCCTCTTAGATTTTTCTCATCTTATGTCAATTAGGGTTTTATTTTACATCTTATGTTGTTAAATGAATGTTTATTGGATTATTTTTGTGTCATGCGTGTTTCCATGATGTTTTTTTGTGTTTATGGCTCTGTGCGCTTTCTTTATATTAATATTTATCTCAGCTTGTGGAAGAGGTACTTGTAGTGAACTTTGATCCATCATGTGGCTTTCTCATTAGAACTTTTTTTTTAAAGTGGTTGTATACTAGAGAGGGTAACAGTTTGTAGTAATTTGGTATATTATTTCAGTTGATTAAGTTTTTAAATGTAATTTTAAGGGTAGTCCGTTACATTTTTATAATAATAACCCCTAAATGATCTCTTTCATATGAGTGTATGAGTCTGCATCATTAAAGATCTTCAACAGTTCAAATGAGTCAGGTCAAGTAGATGATATCTTCCTTGCTGCTTCAGACAATTGGTTCCTCTATCTCTTCTCAATTGTAATGCACTTCAGAGAAGGGCGTAGAGTTTGTTTTTCCAGGGACTCAGACCCCACAACATTAGACATCTCATATCTACATCTTGTTTTTTCTGGGTTCCCATAATGATTCACTCCATTATCACTGACTGAGTGAACTGATCTAATGAAGGCCGGTTTTACCCTTAACTGATAGTGGAACTTTAGTGAGTACTATGCAAGACAAGGCTTTGGAGTATATAATTATATATTATTTAGTGATATTATTTTGGAAAAAATTGCTTTAACCTAAATAATCATAAATAATTTCTATTGATTCCTTTTTTGTAAGATCTTTTAGGTTTTATGATATTTCTGTAGCTTTTTTTATTTGCGTACACATACTGAAAAAACAAGTTATACTTCTGCTCATTGCTTTAGTGCCTCCAGCATCTGTATTATTTGGTCACACTGCGTATCGGGGTGTATGACAGTGTACTCCTCCTGAGCACCAGTATAACATCTTTCATGCATTATGATATTAGTTACTAGTTGTCCAGTTAGTTAAAATGAAAAGAGGAGTTCATTTCATTGGCATCACATTTGTTGACACATTAGCAACAATAAGGGTGACAGATACTCCCAAAACTCTGGGAAACTGCAGTTGAAGCCAAACCTTTTCAGTTGAAAATATGTGGGTGGGGAGCTTGTTGATTTAGAGCAGTTATTGTTGCAGTTGATCTGTCAGGCACAGGAGCTGTTCGATTAACCTTTTGAAGACTACTTCATTTAAGAATAATGGTCCGTAAGAAGAAACATGGAAGTTAGCCATACTTGCTTAATGTTCTACATTGACTGCACATTTGTTATTGGCAACTCATTGTAGAAATGTACAATTTGTAGTCAACTACTTGTCATGTATTTTACAAGCAAAGGTTTTCAGTAATAAGGGTTTAACAGAATGCTATTAATTTATTTAATGCATTAAGGCATTAGTAAGTGTAGATATTACTGTAAATGTAAGAGTGTCTCACTGTCTCTCTTAAAACTGATGCGATGGATATCCTCCCAGTCTTTTGATTATTGTGTTTCTCCTGAGCTTTGCTGATGAGAATAAAGGTCAGTGGGGTCAGACATTGTTTGCATAGAAGAATTTCTGACCATTTGAAGCTTTTAAACTATTTATAGCTGAGCATATCAACTTGTATGTCTGGCTGACCTCATTTAAAGCTTTGGTTGGTTTCCGCAAATTTTTGGATGCTACATGAAGACCCAGTGCAAGTTCTTTCAAATTTGATGCTTTGTTTTTATGCAGTGTACTGGTATATACAATATGATTCTTTTGCAATGGAAAACCGTTATACTGCAGACAGGATCTTTTGACAGTTTTTCTCAGTCTAGTTCTGTAATTTCTTTGAATTTCCTCCTACTGTATTTCTTTTAGGCTGACCTAAATTACCTTTTTGTGATGTTTAAGACCCATCTGGTATTGTTTTGTGCAAAGTGTTTAAAACTTCTGAAGGAGGCTTACAGGTCAGTGCTAAAACACCTTGCTGCACAAGCAGCCATTATCATTTAAACTTGTTAGATGAAAGTCAGAATATGACATGATTTGCCACTTCTTAATATGATACGTGTGACATACTTTCCTTTCATTATGATCATCATATTGAAGATTCATTGTTTCATTGCCATTGCACCGGTTTAGAGTCTTGCACGCTTATATGAAACCCATGCTAGTTTCACTGAAATGCAGGCAGCAGCTGTCAGCTGTTCTTGATATTACTTATTTATGTCCTGAGCTTGCTTTGCACCAGACTGTCTGGAGACCTTGATTCACTCCTGCTTTAAAGAGAATCAAAGGTTGTGTTAATGCTGCACATAAACAGTTTTTTTTCTTGATCTGATATTTACGCATGGGGAAGTCAAACACAGGTCACATGATGAAATCTGACTGATCAGATTCCATCTGCTGTTTTGCAAGCTACTTAAAATGATTACAGTTTATTACTATTTGGTTTATATATAAAAAATAGGATAATATGAATATTTTGGACCATGTTGCATGTCGTCCAAATGAAAGTCTGAATTAACTCCAGGTTTAGCCCTTTTCATACGGCATTAATTTTTCAGTTCAGTTCCTTTTGCCATGCACAGTTTTACCAGGAACTTTTTGTGTTTTCTGAGATTTTCTTATGACATGATCTGTTTATTTCTTTCTGCTTACATTACATACATTATATGCTTTATGTTTGTGATCTTGGAATCAGGGTGAAGTAATTACAGAAATTGCTTGATTACAGTTAGTAATGATTTGTGTTTTGGAACGGTTGATCTGGTAAATCGATTTTTGTATGCCTTGCGAATTTAATCGTTTGGTTTTATGTGATGTTTTCTACATTGCCGTTGCAAATTCTGCTGATTTGTCTCTAAGATAATGTTATCTAAGTGGCTAACATGTTTTTGTCAAAATAGCAAAAATGACTTGGTAGTGATAGTTTTGAAAGTGTCAGTGAGAATGTTAAACTCCAAACCAGTCAGTAAGGATTTAAATCGTATGCCATTGTTTACCAGAAAAAGTGATGTTATGAATTTATGATGTAAGATTATAGTTCTATAGTTTCCAACTTGTTGCAGATTTTGTTTTTGTGAATAAAAAATAAACACACAAGCAATTTGTAAAGTAAAATGTAATATAATGAAAATGTAACTATATCTAGCAAGCTAAAATATATTTCCCAGCAGGGCAAGAAATGCAATAAAGTAAATGCAACAGAGTTATTGTTGGGCAGTGGTTTTTATACATGTTGCAAAGTTCAAACATCAGTAGATTACATGTATATTTTTTGTCATCAGCCTTGAATGTGCATGAGCCTTGAATTGTTTTGCACTAATTAGTTGGTCCACAATGTAGCGACACTGAAGTAACAGAAACGCAGAAGTCGGTCATATGGCATGCTGTCAAATGGATTGTACTTTGAAAGGACATGACGCATAAGCTAAAGCCCTGCTCACACTGTGCGATTTTGGCCACGATTTGGTCATCTGAGACAAATTTTGTAAATCCTAAAAGATTCCTATAATCCTAGGCTAAAATCTGTAGTCTTTCGCTGGTTTGACATGTTCACCGACAGCCGATTAATGGCTGTTGCGATCAAATTTCACCTCCGACAAAATTCTGGCAGTGTCAGAAGATTTGGCGCACAGTCCTGCAGTGTGAGTACCCCTACGACGAACGTCAAACTGTGTTCGTTTTTCAAGACAAGCTTTGAGCAGAATTAATGCTAGAGAATTATTCTTTCAGCCATAAACTCACGGAATTCATCTGATATGTTGCCTCTTCTATATTAACAGTGGTTGTGCCGCTGTTTTCATATGGGTGTGTAGAGCTGCATACACTATTCTTCTTAAATACGCCGGTATTGCCGCCGTTCATATACTTTTCATGATAGCCAACATTTCGGTCCTGTGTGCAATGCAGTTCGCAGTCACCGGACGTGTATGGGTTGATAATGTAAAACTCCAGACAAGTTTTCTTACGCACACCCGTTTTTAACTCGTCTCGACTGTTGTACAGTCTGACATTAATGACAACTGAGATCCCATAGTGTGACATGATCATCATGTTTGTACAGTCTGACAAGTACAATCCTAAAGGACTTTTAAAAAAATCGCACAGTGTGAGCCTGGCTTAAGTCAGTGGTCCCAAACTCAATTCTTGGAGGGCCACAGCTTTGCACAGTTTTGCTCCAACCCTAATCAAACACACCTGATCCAGCTAATCAAGGTCTTCAGGATTAGAAACTTCCAAGCAGGTGTGATTTGGAGCTAAACTCTGCAGAGCTGTGGCCCTCCAGGAACTGAGTTTGAGACCACTGTGCTAAGTGTTCACTTCAAAACTGAAGTAAACTTTGGGTTATTATCCAAAAGTCTACTCCCAGTAGACTGGTTCACTTTGTATACAAGTGGCATTGTCCTGTCTGATTTGTTACTCTGTGGAATAAGACGTATTTGTAAACGACCGGATGTAAATCACAATTGCTTATCTTCCTTTCACTACTTTGAATATGATCCTGTGCTAGTGTTACGGTTAATTCCAGAATTTATCGGAATAACAGAAAATCGGTGTCAAGTAGCGGAAACTGCAGGAAATGCCTCTTAACTAAACTGTGCCTCTCTTTCCACTTGTATCTTGTGAATGATTGTGCCGTAGGAGGTGAGAGACATTGTTAAAGATAGAGAACGACAGATCAAAACACAGCTCGATTCTTCTACAGTCTTCACGGAAACGAAAAGGAGGCTAAGGTCACAGCCAGGTCTGGGCCTTTCATCTCAGAGTGAACATTGGCCTCATCTATCCGTATCGCATCCTTTGAACTACACCATCATTAAAGGTGCAATAGGTGATTGTCTTCAGAAACATTTTTTGTTATGCTGGTTGAAAGTCTCCTCACATCCTGATAGCAATCATTAAGTTAAGTGGTCTAAATGTATTTATCTGTATTTATATATTCTGTGGAAGGCGTAGGACCAAGAAATGTTCGTCCAATCAAATGCTCGGTCCCAGCGTTTTAATTTGCTTTCCTACCTGCCTATCAACGTATGTATTTGCATACCTCTGCACACTAAGTTTGCGCAGACAGGATAAGTCATCAGCGCGATCACGCGCGCTGTGCAGACAGAGCGAGAATGGCAGACAAACATCAACAACCCGATCTTCCTTCCTGGTACTGTAGTACTTTTACTAACTGCGCTATAAAGCTTTCTCACCGGCGAATGACACATGATGTAGCCCAGCGCTGTTCCCAGTTCCAGTCCTCGCGCCCCCAGCTCTGCGTATTTTGCATGTCTCACTTAGTTAACACACCTGATTCAGATGTTAGACCAGCTCGTTAGAAGTGAGCTACGTGCATGAACTGTGTTTCACCCTGAGCAGGGAAATCCGTTGAAGTTTTTCACTTTGGAACATTCATTCAAGGATTTGCACTGCGCAGCGTCTTCACACACAGATGAATCTTACTAGAGAAGTGTGACACAATAGGCTATACCTCTGTAAATAAATACTATTTAAACTTATGTCCCGCACATTTTAATCCCCTTTGTATGTAACGCATACCTCGCTTCAAACTGGAATCATGGCGAGGACTGGGATTGGGAACCGCTGATGTAGCCTATTGTATAGGGTGATCATATGTCCTCTTTTTCCCGGACATATCCTCTTTTTGGACCTACAAAAATGCGTCCCGCATTTCTTAATAACCCAAAATGTCCGGGATTCAGCTTTTTTCTTAATCCTGCTCCAGCTAAATTTCTGACCATTGCCACCTGCTCCCGCAACATGTTTCACTCCCGCGATTTTCGCATCCACTCCTTTAAACATTCTAATATTGTATATAATTTTGGCGCATCAGCTGCTATCTGTATGAGGTGTATTTAAATATTTTTGAATGAGCGTTTGCGCTGTTTACTTTCACTTTCGATTTCGCGATCACACACACTCTGTGTAAAGGGAGCACATCTTACAAGATCAGATATTTGTCAATGACATCAGGATCTGTTGAGCAGCAAATACTCAAGCATGGTCTTGTCAGGCATCTCTCCTTATTCTTGGCCTGTGATCAGTCAAATCTGACTCCTGCAGCTCTTGTTGGATGCAGGGTTGCCAAGTCTGCGTTTTTCCAAAGAATTGGGCTACGTTGCCATGTTTTGATTTTCCCAAGTGGGTTAAAGGTTTGAAATATTGCATAAATTATATTTGACTGAAATACTTGTGTTGAAACATTTTGTATTCTACCTATGATAAAACTTTCATGGACTCTTACATTAATTGTTCCCTCCTGGTGGAATGACCTTCCCAACTCAATCCAAGCAGTCCTTTAATATTTTAGAAAAACAGCTGAAATCACATCTTTCATCTTCATTTGACCCTCTAATTCTAGCACTCTCTATTCTAATGCTAATTCCATTTTTATGTTTTTTTTTTTTTTTTTAATTAAATAACTTGGTCCTCTTTTGCACTCTCTATTCTATTTCTATTCTAACTACTTGTTTTATTTATAAAGAAAAAAGGGACCTCTAACACTAGCATTCTCTATTCTTTCTACTTATTTTCTTATTTATTATAAATAACACTAGCATTCCCTATTATTTTTCTATTATATCTACTTGTTTTCTTTTTATTTATTATAAAAACAAAAGCAAACAAACAACTTGCTACATATACTGTTAGGTGAAGCCCCGCCCACGAACCCCGCCCCTACTGTCCTCTTTTTGGAAAACTAAAATATGGTCACTATTGTAGTAATGTTGCCTCTGATTGTCTGGTCTGTGAGCGTATATGTGTTCAGGGGGCGTGGCTTTGGACTGCGATTGCAGGGAGGGTGGGATGTTTACTTTCAGTGCTATGAGTCTGAAGTTAGCATTTTCCAAGATCTCCTACTGCACCTTTATGCTTCTGACAGCTCAATTGGAATAGTTTGCATGAGCCCTATTAGAAACACAACAAGGCTGTCAAAGCAGAGTAGTGAGTTGATGAGTTTACTTCTATGGTGTGATGTTTCATGTCCCCAAAAACCTCTGTTGTCCCATTTAGACACTTGTTAGCAACCAACATTTTATGGTATAGAATAAAACTCGAACTTGTTTCCAGGTTTTGGCCTACAAAAATACATCACCTCTGCAGCACTCTAACGCTCTTTTTAAAAAAAAAACCAGTTATAACTATAAAGATGCCTATAATGGTAAGGATATTAGCGTCCACACCAGTGAACGATATCGTCTGGAAAAAAAATTGTTCTGAAAGTGATTCCAATGATATAATCTCTCTGTGCCTTTATCGTTATAGCTGTGCTGTGGACTCTGCTATTCTTTAATATTGAGAACGATTTTTATAACTATATCTTTATAGTTATGTCTAGCTGCTTGGTGTGAATGGGCCTTTAGTGTGAAGAACATGAAGAATTTAAAGAAACTTTCCACTAAAAAGAACCTTCTGTGCAATAGAAAGATTCCATTTTAAAGGGGTAGTTCACCCAAAAATGAAAATTTGCTGTAAAATTACTCAGCCTCAGGTAGGGCTGCTCGATTCTGGCAAAAATCATAATCGCGATTATTTTGGTCAATATTGTAACCACGATTATTTAACACGATTATGAGTGGGCCATATGACCAAAACTTTATATGAGTGATTTTTTTTAAAGAGTGATACATAGCAACCTTATTTACAGGAAATATATATTTGATATGACATCTACATTGTAGAGACCAGCAAAATTTCACAGTTCTCAATACCACAGCAGAGTATTAGGTAACTAGCCTATTAGTAGCAAATAAACAAACAAACAAAAAGACCTCAAAATTGTTGAAAATAACTAAACTGTCAGTAATAAAAAAGCAAAGGACAAATACAATAGAATAAAACAATACAAATGAAACAAACTGTGCTTTAATGTTTTTTTATGCAAGTCTCAAGTATTCAGTTAACAGCCTACTACAGAAATGAATAATCAAATGTAAAAATAAAACAATAGTCTTCACTGTAAGAATTAAACTTTCTTTGTTTCTTATTAAAGCTACAAAGGTCCTTCACTCAAGATCAGTGTGTGATTTTGAATTTTTTTGTTATTTGATTAATATTAAGCACACTGTCGCAGCAGGATTATTATGCCGCTATCACTTTAAGAGCTGCACAGATCCAATTTAGTGTTACACGCGTATTTTCATTATCAACTCTTTGCGTTCATTTATTACATGACCGACGAAAGTATACATGAATGATCACTAAGCGCTGCATTTTAACACATTTTTTGTGTGTATTTGACCATTTAGGCGGGCAGCTTGAGCTAAAAGATGACTTTACATGTCCTTTTAAAAACACAAATAAATCTAATATACTTCATTAAATCAAGCACGTCACATTTCGCAAAAGTCATGTTACATGATTTTACTGATTTTCATGTGAAACTGGGCTTTTATTGAGGAGTGAAAGCGCAGCTCTGGACAGGGGGCGGAATGGGGCGCAATAATCATTTTCTCGACTATTGTATTTTCATAATTGTTGGAGGCAAAAAATTGAAATCGAAACTGTTTTTCGATTAATTGCACAGCTCTAGCCTCAGGCCATCCAAAATGCGTACATGTTACGTCATTGTGTAATTATGTAAACAAACTAGTGAATTGAACCAGTTCATTGAAATGAGCTGTCTGTAAGAACCAGAAAAAGAATCTCATTTCCCTGTTTGCGTGAGGCTATAGATTACTGGTTAGGATGTTGTAAATAATGTTCAGTTTCTTGCACAGACTGATCGTTTCGTTCTCAAAAATGGGCAGCTGCTGACTTTAATTTTATGAATCACCAAGGACCACGGTTTCAGCTAAAAATCTTCTTTATTGTTATTCTCAAGAAAAAAATGGATGACCTGAGGGTGATTAACAGCAAATTTTCATTTTTGGGTGAACTATCCCTTTAAAAGTTCTTCATGGAATCATCACTGCCAATAAAGAACTTTTATTTTTTAGACTGTAGGAGTCTAAATTCTCACAAAATCCTAGCGTAGCCAATTGTTGACCAGGAAGTTGTTTCAAAAAACAGTTTGTTGTTTTCTGTATGACCTTAAATACATCTAGCCTATATGCCTCTTAGACCACAGCCTACTGATGCTTGAGCACCAGTGTACCTTTTGCGGTTTTAGGGTAGTTTGCATACTCCCTCGTTTATAGTAATTCATTTGAGAGCTGAAATATAGACTTCCTCCAAGCGTTCCACGAATCCCTCCCGTCTCTGAGCCTATTGTTCTCCTTCAGCTTTCCGCCGAGGCCGCTGGATATGTGCTTGCTGGTTTTAAGCTCACTATGACTCATCCTATGTGTCTGACATTTTTCTCTCTGCACTCTGAGCCACAAACTCAGCCGATATCATTTAAGTTACACCCGCTCTGAGAAGTGCTTCTGGTTACTCGGCATGTGACGGAAGGAAAGCTAACCGACACTGAGTGCCAGAGTATTGTTTTGAGCCTCTCTCAAGTTGTGTAAGTGATCAGCAGACATTTAGGTTGCAGTGTGAGAACAGATACAGGAACTAAAAGTGTTGTGAATGAGCACTAATCTACAGTCTTTATAGGAGATGAGGTGAAAAAAAACTGATTTGGGATCGTCATTCATATTCCTGGGAATTGGTTTTTTTTTTTTTTTTTTTTATTCTTGGGAGCATTGACATGCTGTAAATTGAGAACGGATGCCAGGTGGTGGGAGACAACCAAATCTTCCCTCAGGGAGCACATTGATCATAAGCTTTGTGGTTTCCTCGTTTACACGTGAAGTTCTTGCAATATGATCCAAAATGATGTGTGTCATCAATTATGCAGTGTTCCTAATATGCAGTGTTCCTGAGAAAAGGGATGCCTTCAAAACAGTTCTTGTTGCATTTATGTAACTTATTATTTGAGTTGTGTAACAGACTTCCTTTCCTCTTAGATTTGATTGAACTGCTTTGTTTGTCTATTCAGTTTCGGTTTTAAAGTAGATTGATCAGGGGCATTTAAATTTACAGATATACAGCACTTATGTAAGTCCATGAGTTCATAGAGACACTTTTGTTGGAAAATCATGGCTTGTGATACAAAACATTAATATTAAAATATTTTATTGATAAAATGCCTTTTAAAGTATTTAAAGAAGATCTCATAACTATCACTGTCAGGTCATTTTGCAAATTCATCTAAATCAAACCTCATCTATGTTAGACAACTATAGATAAAATGATCTAGGTGACAAATCAGCAGATTTTATAATAACAATGTAGAATATAATCCAGAAACGAAATGTTTATAAGGTGTGAAAATGGACGTACAGTATGAATGAATGAATGCTAACTTTTCAGCAGCAACTCAGAAATAACCTGGAAGGACAAGTGTTGAGTCCCTTCAGTTGGCCACTGATGTTATCTGATGGTCTTAGAGCAAACTCCAGACCAAGTTTGGTTCTTGTCAGTTTTAACTCTTGACTAAACAACATGGACTTGATGGAGGTGTGTCATATCGTGAATTGCTCTGTGATCAATGCTGTAGTTCAATTTTAGGACATGCGACCCCCTACATTTATCTAATTTCATTCATTCTCTTATTGATATATTACTTTATGGTTCGAACATTGTTAATATATTACATAATCTGCTGTGCATAGTGTACAAAACCTTACACCATGGTTACACCGAATTGTGCCGTGTTGGAAAAACTTGGTAGCACACAAAGTGACTAGTTTAAATACAAGAGTCAAAAAACGTTCTCATGTCGTATTTATTCGTGTCGGGTTTATTATTGGGTTTTGTTGTGGTGTTCTTGATTTATTCCATCCATTTTGTTTTTGTTGTTTTTGCTTGACCTCAATCGTGTCTAATTTGCCGGAATCATAGCCAACGAGGATATGTAGGCTAAAAGATCACTTGATTAGCTGGGAAACTATTCAAATACTAAAGATTTCCTTGCAATAAACAGCAGTTTATTGTTTTGTACTTTGTATTTAATAGATTATTGATTGTATATTTTTGAAATGTAAAATGAATTTATAGTGGTAACCCAGAGAAGGTAAAGCATTAAGGTCTATCCAGTCAAACTGTATAAACAATGGATTATTTGCTCTACATTAATTGCACAAACTAGCCTATTCTACACCAATTACAAAAAATGTTGACGACAGTGCTGTTGACGTGTCTTGCATGCTTATCTATGTGTCCAACCCTCCACCTCTTACTCTTACATTTCTACCTGTGCATGAATAAAGTAGTTCACTTCCCCATTGTTCACACAGCGGGTAGACATGGCGAGTCAAGTTGCAGTTCGTTTTGTGGACAACAATGTAAGTTTGCTTTATTTCCTTTATGATGAAGCCTTGTTCCTAGCCATTTTTGGTTATCTGGCGAAAATGTGTAAATTTATTTATTAATTTTGTTAATTTAATTAATTATATATTTATTTGTCTATTTATGATATTCTTCTATATTTTTATGAATGTTTTACATTCTTACAAGGAAAACAAGGTTTAGCGTTCTCACTTGGCTAATTTACAGACTGCAGCTCAGTATTTGGATGAGTTTAGAGAAGTGAAATAAAGAAAAGCAGTTTTGTGCACGGTCTTTTTTTCACTTGGACTTGAGGACGCATTTCCCTTTTCTCTCTATCCTTCAGTATGCAAACCTGAGTGAGTACAGAAAAAGTGTTGTGTGCCAGCACTGGTCTTTTTTAGTCACAAGGTGGTCGCGGGTCCTTAAAAAGTCTTAAAATGTATTAAATAAAGTTTTGCTTAAAAAAAGGCCTTAAAAAGTCTTAAATTCAGATTCAGTGGGTCTTAAATATCTTCGGTCTCATTACCGCAAAAGTTTCACCAGTCTGACGGTCCCAGGGACTGTTTACAATCATTGGACAGACGGAAGATCCCCCGCGCGCTGTAGTTACTGCGAATACCACCAGCTCGCTGACAAGCCTCCTAGCTGCTTTAAATGGGTTAATACAAGTTTACTGAAAAATTGCTCGAGGATTTTACTTGCCCGACGGGACAAATAGCTTGATTAAAACTTAAGTGACATTTTATTACATTCAGCGTAAACAGCGATTGATAATGGATCGTGTATTTCTGGTATCAATGTTGCGCTGTTGAGGCTCATGCTGCCTGTCTCTGTGAGAGACTTGTATGGAGAAATCAAATCAAATGAGCATAACGGCAAACATAAAGAAACTCACAGAACAAACATACTGAGGTAAAAATTCAAAATGTTTAGTTTATTTATGACATGATGATGATAACATACCATGACAAGGGGACTATTTTGCTAAATATGTTACATTGATTTTGGCTCAAGAAACAAGCAGTTAAGTAGTTACTTACATTTTAGACAGAATATTGACTGTTTTGTTCTATTTCACCAACGAAAATAGTTCCAAACAAAGATCAGAAGTATTGCACATTCTCCAAGCATTTTTGTTCCTGAATGATTCAGTGTTTTGAATGAATCGGTTGAATGAATAAGTGACTTACCGCCACCTACTGGTGCTTTAGTTAGTTTAAAAGTATGCATTTTTCCACCAACATTTCTTATTTGTATATTCAAAAAAAAAAAAAAAATTAAAACATTAATCTCATAACATTATTTATTGCGGTTGTAAATTTGTAGTGCAAATTATTTAATTTGATTGCTAACAGCCCTGTTGTGTATATTAAATTTCCTCATCAGTTGTAAGAATTTGACATGAAAGATGACGCATACATTTAATAAGGTTAAAAAATATTGGACTTTATGGAGGTAAATAACAACCTGGGGTAAATATTAAAAACATACAGATTTAAATATGTAAATGCTGAATAGAAAACTGATGAAAATATTGCTTCATTTACACCACCAAAAATATTGCTGATTTGGATCTTTTGAGGGATATTTTGTATGGGATATTGTCTTCAGATATGAAAAGTTCTCTGTATATCGTAATAAAAAATAGCATTTTTGACAGCGATGATATTTTGTTTTCTTTTTAAATTTAAAAACACATTAAATATTACATTTACGTGTGTAATATAATGTGTATTTCCTTCACAGGTTTGGTCTTAAATTTTACATATGGTGGTATTAAAATCCAACTTGTTCATATCTGTAGACACCCTGAACTATCAGTTTGTCAGCACAAACCTGCGTGTGTGTGGGTGTGGATGTGGTGAACTGTGAGTGTGTGTTCCACAGCATTTTGAGGTAATGTAGAGCGAAACGGCGTCCATGGGCTTTTGAGGTTTTCCTCTTTGAACGGATGCTCTTGCTGCTTTACGATCAACAGCCACTGATTTCTCTGGCCCCGACACGCTGGTGACATGCACCTTATACACTTCCTTGACATCGCTGATGTTTGTCTGTTTTGTTGATAAGACCGGCTTGCTAGTGAAGGTTTTCTTAAATCATGAAATTAACTCCATATAGAGGCAATATTTAACACTGCAGATCTTGATTTGTGCTATTTACGTCTGTTTTGAATGATCGTTGAGGTACTTTCACTTTTGAAGTTCATCTTTCTTTTGAGCTGTTTATGAGGAAGGAACAAGGAAAAAATATCTTGACAAGCTGAACGGACCAGTTATGTTTGTTTTCCTCATGTCAAAGGAGTTCTTAGTTCTCTCTCTGTTTCCTGCAGGTCAACATGGCCCAGTGGAATCAGTTACAGCAGTTGGAGACACGGTATCTGGAGCAGCTGTATCACCTGTACAGTGACAGCTTCCCTATGGAGCTGCGGCAGTTCTTGGCCCCCTGGATCGAGAGCCAGGACTGGTGAGTTGCCAACAACAGGATATGACATAAGAGATAAAGAACTCGGGAGGTCTGTGTCTTATCTGAACAGCAAGATATAATGTTTGTTTGATTTCTTTTGCATATAATCAACATGAAACAGATGTAGTGACAAATAATATATATATTAGGTATGTGCGCTACGACTAATTTGACTGTCGTTTAAACGGAAATTTTGTATCCGACTAGTCTAACAGCTAGAAACCCCCAAAAAACAGCAAAATAAAAAAAACTGTGCGTGTATAACAGTCTACACTTGAAATACTTAATCTTTGCATCACACTGTCAAATCCCTCAATGAAATCTGCTAAAAATAGGTCACGATTATGCCGTATGCTTGCCTCACCTTATCATCATTTAATTTTAGGTGGTCGTTAAACATAAAATAAGGAAGAGCATACACTCAACATGAACCAGTGCATAGCTTATTTATTCAGATCAGCTGGAGCAATGCAGAAATGGAAAATAGAAAATAGAATTCTTCATTTTAGTATAACGTTAGTCAACATATTAAAACACAAGTCAAAAAAATAAGTGTATCAAGGAATAGCATTAAAACGGCTTTTAAAAATGTACTTCATTTTGGCTATATTGTCTAAAAACAAAACAATGCTCGTTTTACTTACTCAGACCATGCGCATTTGTTCAGTGAATTTAACATTTTAACGTGGTCTGGCGAAAGACGGGCTAGAGGCGATTCTGCACTTGAAAGAAAAAAAAAAAGGCGCACGGCAGGAACTGAAGTTACAGGCACGCAGAGAGATAACTACAAGCAAGCAGACAGTTTCGAAAAGAGCCTGGAAATCCCGCACCACCACTGAAGTGGATCTTAGAGGAATAGACGGCGCGGATGAGATCGTGGACCGCAGCAGGGGGTTGTAGTGTATGATTGACATTTGCTGGCTTTGGCTGCGTGCAAGCTAAGGCACACGTGCCTGTATTGAATATGATTATGCATCGCTCTAGTAGAGTTATTTTAAGCTAATTTGACATTACACAGTTTACACACAACTTTTCCATTTCCTGATAATTCAAAATAATCTCACACCTTGCTGGTTCTTCGCTGGTCATTTCGAGCTCGCCGCAACTGACATGAAGAAAAGGCATGCGAGGTCTGAGGTAAAAATGTAGTTTCCGCCCAGATACGCTTTTAAAAATATTTATGGTAATTTTTTCTCTCTCATGTAATTTCAGTGTCGACTAGCAGGAGCTGTACAGTTTAGTCGACTAGGCCCGCACATCCCTTTTTTATATATTATGCAAAATCCACTTATATGTGGTGTTTGGACATAAATGTGTGTTGGCAGTGTTTGAACACAACCACCCTATAATGGTAAAAATCCCCCCACTCCTCATTTTTTTTAATCCTCTTTAAACCAAGTCAGTCTCACTAGGCTCGCCGGTTTGATTCTCACGCAGTGTGACGTCACATTGCATAGGGCCGGGCCACGGGGGTTGATTGACAGCTCTGCATTGCTATATATTTCGGTTGTAAGCTGTTCTCCATTTTCTCTGCGCTCGAGCAGCTGTAACATCAACAATGTCTCGCAATCAATCCCGGTGCTCTGTGTTTGGATGTAAGAGTCTTCATTTTCTCCCAACATCCGAGCTGCTGAGGACGCTGTAGATTACTTTCATTTTTCAAGGTAATGCGCCTCAAAATCTACCTAAATATGTCATGTCATTATAGTGCTTAGCGTTTTAACCGTATTTGTGTGCGTACATTAAGTATTTTTAACTGATCAGTGCAGCGTTTGTGAGATTAGTTCGGTCGCGCGGCTCGGTCCATACAGGTTTCTGTAACATTGCGCTGTTTCGTCCCACTTTCAGTGCATTTAGCTTTCCATATGTACGGCTAAACACCGGTTCTCTTGCTCTGTTATGTTGCTTCTACTGGCTGTTTATTGCTGTAGATATGCAATGCAGAGCGATGTATACGCGATGCCCTCTTCTGGAGATTGGGTGGGAATATGCAGCTCATTTGCATGATACACTACAAAACAGCTCTTTTTTTTAGACACACCCCAAAAATGACACTTTCCAGCTGTTATAATAAATGATCTGTTGGGTATTTTGGGCGGAAACTTCACAGACACATTCTGGGGACACCCAAGACCAATATTACATCTTGTAAAAAGGGGCAAAATAGGTGGCCTTTAAGAATCCAATTTTTAAGTAATAAATTATTAAATAAATAAACAATGCCAGTTGTTTCTCACAGAATTATTTTTAAGACTTTGACACCAAGAGAAGTGAAGATATTAATCACTTGATCACGTGGAGGTGTTTTTTAGCAGCTTATCATACTCATAAGCTCTAACCACTCCTAGATATCATGTTTGCACTGCTGTTCCTTATTCTTAGAATGATTTTTAATGATCATCTTTAGAGTCATCTTAAGTGATGTCATGCCTCTGCCCGTAAAGCGCTCCTGGAAAGTCTGCTGTGAACAATAACATGAACCAGTGTTTTTTTTCCCTCTGAATTTTCTCATAGCTTCAGTGTGAATGGCTGCTTTGTGATTCTGTTGCGAGTATGAAATGTCACTCTGAAATGACTCATGTCCGGTTTCATCTCCTCATGTCCGGTTTCTGTCTCATGTTCTTGATTGTCAACTAGTGAAATCTCCCATATGCTCTCAAAGGGGCAGCACCCCACTTATTAGAGAACCATTGTGTTGCAGCATATTAAGTGTTTGTGATGTAACCTTTGAAGGGGAGATATATCTATTTAATCCTTTTTTAAATTTTTTTTTAATAATCTATTTTAATAGAATTTAATTACATTTTCATCTTCATTTTAGTAGATTAATAATGTCTTTTTTCCTTTTTTAACTTTTGTAAACTTTTTGAGTTTTTATACTCTGTTGTACAATTTCAGAGCTGCATTTCACTTTGAAAGCCTGAAGTCATTGTCCTTCACATCACCCCCACATGCACTGTTTTCTCATTAGTGTGGTTATAGTAAACATGAGACGATGCAAATAACCCGTGGGATGTTTGTTTTGTTTCATGCTGACAGTGTCATAGAACTTTCTGAATGGATTGTTTGCTTGAGTGCTGAGAGGAACATAATCATCAGTAGTATAATGAAGCCTGTAATTTACTGATAAAAATACATTATTGCTTTAGGTCAAAGACTAGTGGTGATAGTTCAGCCATTCAAACACAATTCTTTGTTTATGCAGAGACACACGGCTTTCACTCATTATTTGATCTCATTAAGCTTGCAGTTATCAAAAAGGTTATTTAGTGAAGCAACCACGTCTCGTTTACACCACAGTAGATATCAAGCCTGTTTTATTTACACTTGAGAGGAGTGAATTGTAAAGCTGTTTGCACTGATGCCAACCCTTCTTATTTGCTATGAATCTTACCTTTTTTTTTAGTTTGTTCCAAATAAAAAGAAAATAATCTAATTAAACAAAGTACTATTTATTTATCAACAAATATGTATTTCCACTTGGTTATTTAATAAATCAAACTTTTCTGACAAATAACTGTATGACAACATAAACCCAGTAGCTTAATATCAAATTACTCCTACTGTGATCTAACATTTTGCTCATACTGCTTACCCTAGACACAGTTATTTTATGTGATGATATTTTCATGTGCCATTGTTGACACCGGAAAATGTGGTAATGTGTGTCATTTGGCAAACGTTAAAGGGACTGAACCAGCAGTTAGACATTTAAAATTATTGTTCTTATAATTAACAATGACATCTTTTCTGCAAAAGTATTGCTGGTTTGGTGGTAGGATATTTTCCTGGTGTTGAATACTGTGTTAATGCGTAATGGATAACGGTGATGAGCGTTTCTGCGCTGATGGCTGCCAGCTGAATGAATCAGCAGTTTGGAATTTGTGCTGAGTAACAACAGAACAACTGAGATCATGTGACTGATGACGGCAAACTGCAGTGCCACATACATACACTTTCAAAATGCACATTAATTTGTCAGTTTTTCCCGTTTTATAGCATTTAGAAAAAGGCAGAAGTCTTTGACAAAAGCTTTGGTTTTGTTGCAGATAAAGACACGCGTCTGATTGTCAAATGCATGTATGGAATGGAGGAAGCTGCTCATTACCCATCACATGAGCCTGTTTGCTTGTGTCTGTCACAGGGCGTATGCAGCCAACAAGGAGTCTCACGCCACGCTTGTGTTCCATAACTTGCTGGGGGAGATTGATCAGCAGTACAGCCGCTTCCTGCAGGAGAACAATGTCCTGTACCAACACAACCTGCGGCGTATCAAACAGCACCTGCAGAGCAAGTATCTGGAGAAGCCCATGGAGATCGCCCGCATCGTGGCCCGCTGCCTGTGGGAAGAGCAGCGTCTGCTGCAGACGGCCACCACTGCACAGCAGGTAGACACACATGCATGCATGCCTGAATAGGCACATTTAAACACATACAGATGCATGATGTATTGCTTGTGGGTGATTTATATTTTGCTGAATAATTTTTAAGAGAGAAAATTACTTGATTTTTATTAAACGTTCCATCTGGGTTTCATGTACAAATAAATTCACAATTAAATTACGCACAGTATACATATATTTTTACTCACCAAACCAGTTTTGGAAATGGATTCCACTTTGTAAGGACACATTCAGATTTCTGTTTCTCCAATTTCTTTCACATCTCTAGGATGGCCAAGTTGCCCATCCCACTGGCACTGTGGTGACGGAAAAACAGCAGATACTGGAACACAACCTGCAGGATATTAGGAAGAGAGTACAGGTTGGTACATAAAATCACACTTTAATTGAGTATTTTTGTTCACAATTACAGGTACACATGCATGCCTTTATCCTCTCCCCAAAAGTTGCTATTTTGAACACGGAAATCTTTTCTTTAATAGCATTTGTCTTGGAAAGAGTTTTTCAAGCTTGTGATACCACAGACCTATCAGTACACTAATAGAGTACTGATAGATTCGTAAACCTGAAGAGATACAACCAGGGCTGTCAATAGAATAAAATAATTAATGTACTGATTTCCAACCACTTCTTATACAAAGTGCGACTTTATTAAGCCTTCTTTTTAAAAAAAAATTATTTCCCTTTTTTTTTATTTTTTTTTTTTTAAATATTCCCCCTTGCACCCTCTTACCGCCCCAGTTTGCAAGCCCCGTTTTTAACATCGCCCTTGAACACATTGCCCTTGAGGGGGATACAACCTCTCACTCATCCAGCTGCCTTACTCTTTCTGTACAGGATATGGAGCAGAAGATGAAGATGTTGGAAAATCTACAAGATGATTTTGACTTCAACTACAAAACTCTTAAAAGTGCTGGAGGTATGATGAGTACATGTTGCTGTCATTTTTTTCTGTCTCAAATAGCCTCAATCACTGATAAAATCTCATCAAATCTGTTACGATTCAGAGTTGTCACAGGACCTGAATGGAAACAGCCAGGCAGCAGCCACCAGGCAGAAGATGTCTCAGCTGGAGCAGATGCTGAGTGCTCTGGATCAGCTGAGGAGGGTGAGATATACACAATCAAGTCACAAAATACAGTGTTGACTTCTAGGGTTTTGAAAATACCGCCCAGTAAGTGGTTCATTACATTCACACTGATCACCCTAGGGTCAAAATTTCAAAAAAGAAAATTTTCTGTTTTGCAGCAAATAGTTACTGAGATGGCAGGGCTGCTGTCTGCCATGGACTTTGTGCAGAAGAATCTGACAGATGAAGAACTGGCCGACTGGAAGAGGAGACAGCAGATCGCCTGCATTGGAGGACCACCGAACATCTGCCTGGACCGTTTAGAGACATGGTACACAATCTGTTCACAACCAAACCTGCTTTTAAATCACACCTTTTTGTGTATTAGTTTATTTTTTAATATCACTGTTTTTCAGGATCACCTCTTTGGCTGAGTCACAGTTGCAGATAAGACAGCAGATCAAGAAACTGGAGGAGCTTCAACAGAAGGTCTCCTACAAAGGAGATCCAATTATTCAACACCGCCCAGCTCTGGAGGAGAAGATCGTAGACCTGTTCCGCAACCTTATGAAGAGGTTTGAAATCACTCACTCGTGTGTGAACTATATAATGCAATGAAATGGGATCATTGATGTTTGCTTGTGTCATTGCAGTGCATTTGTTGTTGAGAGGCAGCCTTGTATGCCCATGCACCCTGACCGACCACTTGTCATCAAAACAGGAGTTCAGTTCACCACCAAAGTCAGGTGGGTACACGCAGAGGTGAGTCATAAGGGAAAGACGTCTAGTCTCAAATTGTTTATTTTTCCCACCTCCTCTCTTTCAGGTTACTTGTGAAATTCCCAGAGTTGAATTACCAGCTGAAAATAAAAGTGTGTATTGACAAGTAAGTTCCACTTCCTGCCTGTGACATCAGAGTGAAATGGCTTTGACGTGCCCATTTTTAATATTTTTTTCTCCTATGTTCTGCAGGGAGTCAGGTGACGTGGCAGCCATTCGAGGGTGAGTTTTGAGGTTAAAACGAATTGTCATATGGTTATTTGTTGATTTTATATTTATAAAAATTGGCCAGTATTTGGGCATTAAAATAAACATTTCAGCTATTTTGTAGAAGTTACATTTTTTATCATTAAATTATATTGCACGGTTACAAAAAATGTGAAAAGAAGTCTCCTCGCTAGTTCCTGTTAAAGTTTTTGCGTTATAGAGTCCTCTGTTTCTTTTCCTTCAGTTCACGAAAGTTCAACATCCTTGGCACCAACACGAAGGTGATGAACATGGAGGAATCCAACAATGGCAGCCTGTCAGCAGAGTTCAAACATCTGGTAAGCTCAGCCATTACGCCAGTTTTTTTTCTTTTTTTCGGAGTGGAGAACCGTATGTTTTTTTAATTTGTGAGTTGTGTGGGACACTGTTGGCCCTCGGAAGCAAAAATTAAAATCCTTTAAAACACACTTTTTAAACCAGTATTTATTTGTGTACTAACAATGTCCAGTATTGAATATGTCTAATCTCAAGCATGTTATTTAGTGTTACATTTTTCTTCGTAAACAAGTACACTAACATTTTAACTTTTATTAGAGGCAAAAATGATGGTTGACTGAGACAAAAACAAAACAAGGTTACACTTTATTTTAAGGTGTCCTTGTTACAGTGTAATTATAACACAGAGTAATATTAATTAACTACATGTACTGTATGTTAGGATTAGGTTGTAATTGTTATTATAATAGTAAGTACATGCAATATGTGTAACAAGATACCTTAAAATAAAGTGTTACCCCCTCCACCCCAAAAAAATAAAAATCACCCAGTAGATTTATTTCATTTCTTGTTAAGCTCATCATGGTTTAAAAATGTAAATGAAAAACATCCTAAGCATAAAGGTGTTTAAATAATTAAAAAATATTAAAGACATATTTAAAAAACATTTCTGTTTTCTTAAAAATCAACCCCTGGGACATAAAGTGCCTGTAGTTCACGATCACATTTACATTTTTACAGTAAATTACTTATATTACTTACTATATTTTTACTAATTTAAAAAGCAAAAAAAAAAAACAGTTCATTGAATCTGAAGAGTAGATTGGCTGTTGGCTGAATATTGCTTGAATTAGTCTTGACTTGTTCTTCTGTCTTTCAGACTCTTCGTGAGCAGAGATGTGGCAATGGAGGCCGTACCAACAGTGACGTATGTCTTTGTATAATTAGCATTATGCCACACTTTTTAATTTGATTCAGGGTTTCTAGTGAAGAAGTCAGTGTAAACATTGACCTTTGTCCTCTGTACTACAGGCGTCTCTGATCGTGACTGAAGAACTGCACCTGATCACGTTTGAGACAGAGGTCTACCACCAAGGACTAAAGATCGACCTTGAGGTGAAAAACCAGATCCATAAACAACACTCACTGGATGCTTAAACGATTAGTTCATTTAAAAATGACGCTTTCATTTTTATCAGTATTTTAGAATAAAATAAAATGACGTCTTATCATGGCTGTTTATCAAATCAAAGATGATAATAATATTAAACTCTGAGTACCGATTAAGTCCATCACACTGCTGCTGCTGTTGATTGATTCAGCGTACTGAAAGCCAATAACGTCATTGTGGTAGGCTGTCGTCATGGTACCAGCAGTGGTAGGATATGAATATGTAACCAGGCAGCGTGTCCTTGGGTGATCTGCCACTTATTAAACCCCTAAATGCACACAGTGCTGCCTACATTCCTGTTATGTGCTGATAAGAGAACGTGCAAAATCATTCCTTTCCTGTTGATGGACACAACAGGGTCACATAAAATACCAACACACACAGCAGGTTAATTAAACGAGATAATTAAGCCATCCGGCTCTGTTTGCTTGAGAATTATTCAGCCTCCGTTCTCTATTTGCATTAATCAGATTTCCGACTGAGCAAGCTGTACAAAAATAGCAGGATTTGTTATTCTAGATTATATATAAATGTCTTTTATCTCTGTGCAGACACATTCTCTCCCAGTGGTGGTCATCTCTAATATCTGTCAAATGCCAAATGCATGGGCGTCCATCCTGTGGTACAACATGCTGACCAACCATCCCAAGGTTTGAAATGAATCCACAGCGAGCCGTACTTACTGTTATCACAAGAGCTTGTATAAGTTACTAAGAATTCTTCCTCTCTGTCTTCACAGAATGTGAATTTCTTCACCAAACCTCCTGTAGGAACATGGGATCAGGTGGCTGAGGTGCTCAGTTGGCAGTTTTCATCCACAACCAAGAGAGGACTTACCATCGAGCAGCTCACCACACTTGCAGAGAAACTTCTGGGTATGTGTGTTTATAATATTCAGTGGAGTTCAAAAAGTATTGAATATCATCTAGATTTTTTTTCCCATTTAAACCTATGAATAAACAATAAATAAATAAATTGGAGGGCGCTGACAAAAAAGAGAAACAACATGAAGAAATAGATCAACTGTTCTCTCAATTTTTTAATGCTGATTTACTAATTTGTAATATTAAAATTAATTGAAAAATAAAGCATTTTTAGTTCTGTTCAGTGGTTTTATTAGTATATTAATCGCATGATTTATTAGGCTTTGATAATCTTGCATTATATATCTATATGCATTTTTATACACTACCGTTTAAAGGTTTGGGTCAGCAAGGTTTGACTTTGAATTTATTTGATTCTAAAAACAGTAAAACAGTTATATTGTGAAATATTATTACAATTTAAAATAGTTGTTTTCTATTTGAATATATTTTGAAATGTTGTTTATTCCTGTGACGGTAAAGCTGAATTTTCAGCATCATTACTCCAGCCTTCACTGTCACATGGTCCTTCTGAAATCATTCTGATATACTGATTTGCTGCCATTGTGATGCTTAATATTTTGGTGGCAACATACATTTTCATTTTGTATCAAAGACAGATGGACGTGTCTGCCGCAGTAGTGCTTGGCTCAAAATAATATTTGGCGAGAGTATCCCTAGACAAAGCTTTCACAGCTGAAGCTTATGCATTACTTTTAGCTCTAGAACAAATAGAAAAGGATTTTTTTTTTTTTTTTTTTGCACAGACATTATGTCCTGCCTACAAGCACTTAAGTCTTTGAAAACTGAACATCCTACAATTATTGGCATTCTAGAAAAAGTTGACTCTTTAAAGAAACAAGATTTTAACATGATATTTGTTGGATACCTGGCCATTTGGGAATGGTCGGCAATGAACAGGCAGATAAAGTGGCTAAGGAAGCTGTTCAGTTGGAAATAACAGAATGTAATATTCCAGTATCTTATGTAAAACCTATATTGATTCTGTACATTTAATAATAATTGGCGAATGGAATGAATGCATAAACAACAAACTATATAAGGTGAATCCAGTAGTAAATGAAAAGTAATTACTGTTTTGAAAATTGATATGTCCAGGTTGTATATACTAGATGTCAAATTGGACATTCAAGAGTCACTCGTATTGAAAGGGGAAGAGAAACCAGTTTTACTTGTTCAAGAAACATGTAAAACATATTTTAATGTTAATGCTAGAATGTCCAATTTTTTTTTTTTTACCAACGTTTTTACTCAGAAAATATAGACATTTTTAAAAGGTCTCTCCAGGAAAGAGTTTTAGAATTTAATTTATTCCATATGTTGTTTTTTTTTATCAGTACTGTTGTTACTTTTATGTTATTGTATAGTGAAAAGTGATTTGCTTCTTAAGAAAATGTTATAATATTGTAAATTATGTATTGAAATGATACTGTTAACGTTGCCATGAATCTCTGTTTAATTGTGCGTTTCTGTCTTTGTGTAGGTCCTTGTGTAAACTACTCTGGTTGCCAGATCACATGGGCCAAGTTCTGCAAAGTATGTTGCTATAGCAAACATTTGTTCCCTGTTCTGTGTTAAGCTTAGAGCAGATCAGACCAGCTGATCCAGTTTCTATCCTAAACATGTTGTGCTTGTGTTTGTGTGTTGCAGGAAAACATGGCAGGAAAAGGTTTCTCATTCTGGGTGTGGCTAGACAACATTATCGACCTAGTGAAGAAGTATATTTTGGCTCTATGGAATGAAGGGTGAGAACTCCTGCTGCTCTATGCTGTGTGCATTCATGCAGTATTCATACTTCATTACATCAATCACTGCTTGGGTGGATAAATCAAGCTTTTGTGTGTGTGTGCCAGGTATATTATGGGCTTCATCAGTAAAGAAAGAGAGAGGGCAATCCTGAGCCCAAAGCCTCCTGGGACATTCCTGCTGCGCTTCAGTGAAAGCAGCAAAGAGGGAGGCATTACCTTCACCTGGGTCGAGAAGGACATCAATGGTGAATGCATTTCCATGTACATTACATTGTGTGTGTTGGCATAAGACTTCTCAAAATGATCAGTACATTGGAGCCAATGTAAACAAATGTCTCAATATTTTATACTTTTATTTATTATTTTATTTTTCTTGTGGTGTCAAAATTGATCTTGGCAGTCATGAAATTTCTCTGGCTTTGTCTCGACTACTGACACTGACCGTAGTTGGAATATGTGACGCATTTGTGCTTCTGTATGCATGTATGTGCAGGTAAGACCCAGATCCAGTCGGTTGAACCGTACACTAAGCAGCAGCTCAACAGCATGTCTTTCGCTGAGATCATCATGGGCTACAAGATCATGGATGCCACCAACATCCTCGTCTCGCCACTGGTCTACCTCTACCCCGATATCCCCAAGGAGGAGGCGTTTGGCAAGTACTGCCGCCCCGAGGCCCAGCCTGACACCGAATTCCCTGATCCTGGATGTGGTGAGTGTGTTAGTGGGAATATAATTCATTCTGGCTTGGAATAACAGCACATCTGTCTGTTACTTGGCAAAGTTTGTCTCATTTCATTATCATTTATTTTGGAAAAGACTATTTTAGTATTTGCACTGAATGGGTGTGGTTTACCAGAAACCGTCAGCTTCTGAGGAAATTGTCTAAGAATAAGTTTAGAGAGCGAAAGCAAATGCATGACTTTAGTCTTTGGTTAGACATGTTACAGTTGAAACAAGATTTTTATTATTTTAACTTTTTTGAGAAATTAATGCTTTTATTCAGCAAGGACACATTAAATTAATCAAAAGTAACAGTAAAGAATTTAACTTTGTTACAATTTTTTATTTAAAATTAAACTACTGTTCAAATGTTTAGGGTCATTAAGATCAAAAGTTGATAGTGCAGACATTTTCAGTGTTCCAAAAAATTCAAAATTCATCAAAGAAGCCTGAAAAAATAGATCATGGTTTTCACTAAAATATTAAGCAACACAACTATTTTAAACATTGATCATGCTATTAAATGTTTCTTAAGCACCAAATCAGCATATTACAATGATTTCTGAAGGATCATGTGACACTTCAGAAGACTTGGAATGTTTCACAAGCGTTACATTGACTACTTTATGACTTGAGTTTATTTGTTTATTTATGTATTGAAAAAAAAGGAAATCATACAGGTTTGAATGTTCATGAAATGGATTTTTAATGACAAAAGCTCAATGAAAACCTGAAAAATATGAATTCTCCTTGTTTAATAAGTGTCATTTGTTGTTCTTTCAGTAATTCAGCCTTACCTGAAGACCAAGTTCATCTGTGTCACCCCGTGAGTAGCATTTCTTTCTTCTTTAGTATGTGTGTGAATGATTGACCTTGCTGGAGTCTCTGTTTTCTCTCTCTGTCCTCTTGTAAACTTTGAAATCTCTGGTGACTCTTTAGGCAGGAGCACATGCAAAGTACTCCTCTCAGTTCTCTTTACAACATGGATCAGGGATGTAGCTACTACTGAATCCACCAAGGACCCTTCACAGCAACCTTTAAACCACAATCTTGCACAAGAAGAGAGAAAGAGAGAGAAACCATGTTTTTTTTTTTTAAGACAAATCTTACACGTGATAATTAAAGGAGGCTCAGGTTTTTTACGTTTACATGTATAAGCACACATGACTTTTGAGTAACTGTTGTATAAACATTTTGCAGCCATGTGATTTTCAGTTCTTAGTTTAAAAAATGAAGTGAAATAATATTTTAAATCTAGTTTTAAAAATCTAAATTTTAATATAAAAAAAATCCGCTTAAAAGTAAAAATGTACAGTTTACCTTAATATGTTCCTGAACAGTATTTTGCACAATTCATGCTTTTCAGTCCACATTATTCCAAAAAATGTATTTTTAAAGTCTTGTTAATCTTTGTCGTAGACATTCCAAATACAACTTGATCTGCTTCTAAAACCCACACCAAATGGGTTTTGAATGTTTGTTGACTTAAAAAATGAGTCAGTTTTACATTGTGCTACTATATCGTGTTAATTGACATATATAATAAACTGTAACACATCAACCTGTACATACCAATTACTGTACGTTAGGTAACAAGCCTGGCTACACAAAAACATTTGGATGGAATAAAAGCTGCTTCAAACTCAGTCCTGCTTGAATCACGAATGATTTCTGTGTTTATGGAGGGCTTGAATTTACTAGAGGACATGTATGTATGTCTGTGTGTGTGTGTGTGTGTGTGTGTGTGTGTGTGTGTGTGTGTGTGTGTGTGTGTGTGTGTGTGTGTGTGTGTGTGTGTGTGTGTGTGTGTGTGTGTGTGTGTGTGTGTGTGTGTGTGTGTGTGTGTGTGTGTGTGTGTGTGTGTGTGTGTGTGTGTGTGTTAGGCAGGCTATAAACTGACTTCTCTTCATAGGTGTCCTTCGGTCTTCATGGACTTCCCGGACAGTGAGCTGCTTGGGAACGGCTTCCCTGGGTAGGCACTAGGGAGCTGCTTTATGTGTGTGAATGAGACATGAACACTTGTGGTCAAACACACTCCTGTAGGTGTCTGCTAACATAGATTATTCCTTTTAACATCTCTAGTGCTTGACCAAGGGTTTCTGTTTACTCACTCCATCCCTTCATAACAACGAGGTCTGGATGTCACTGGAACGTCTGTAAAAGTTAAAAGGCTAGAAGTGCTGTTTCATAAGTCTCTAAATCTCAATTCTGTGTCGGTGAGCTAGTTCCTCTAGACAAGGGAATATTTTTTTCTAAGCTCACAAGCTAACTTTTCTGTATCAGTATGCAAAACATTTTCACACTTGGGAAAGACAGTGGTCACCTTCTCTCTCCTATTCATTTCTTTTCCACATCTTCCAGTGTTCTCATTGAAGTGCTATGAATGTTTTGTTGGTATATTTTGAGTGTCTATGTGGTATAAATGACTTGCTTCCTCTGTATTTTAAACAATGTGGAGGAAATAGTTTCTGATGAAAACTGTCACTCATGCGACCATTATGGGGTGAGAAAGCAGTGTCTACAGGAACTTTCAATGCATCACAAAAATACCGAATATAGTTTTTCATTTCCAACAAACATGAAAGCATCGCCTTGTATAAATATTATCATCTGTTAGAAATGAAAATTATATAATGCTATTTACAAATTATATATATATATGCATTACATACATAGGTCATTAGTGGTTGTTTTTGTCAACAAAACAATATCATTAACAGTAACACTGGTAACAACAATACAATGGTTTTAGTGGTAATATTAACAGAGAGGCTGTTGGTAGACATTCTATCATTCTGGGTGCTTCTTAACCTGGATGTAGCAAGAAAACTGATCATCCACCACAAAAACGTCTTCACTATATGGAGCACTGTTTATACACACATCACACTTTATTTTTAAATCAGTGAGATCTATATTACCCCTGGCTCTGTTGCCATAAGACTAAAAAAAATAGTTTTATCATATTAGCTTTTTATGATTTATGTTTTGCCTGCGAAAAGTTTCAGAATACACTGCTACTTCTGAATAGCTGTCTGTAAATGGAAAAAGATGCTTTTTGCAAATGGTGTAGCTTGACATCTACCAACAGGAATTAACTGGACCATGCTAAGCAAACTTCAGCATCAGCAAGAATATTTTCTGCACTCTTTTGTGCTCAGTTTTCAGAATTCATTCACATTTTGTTGTTAGGACGAGGGATTCAGCAGTAACCTTTAAACTTGTAGAACGGACCTGTACTGGTATTATTTCCCCAGATGGTTTGCAGCTGTTTAACCAAATTTATATTTTGTGAGACTCGGGGTTAAAGAACCAGCCAAAATTTTAACAATTGTAGTTTAAAAATTGGAGAGATTCTTTCCCCATGTGGTAATATAGCACCACATTATTTAGCTTTTGCTTGAGATTCTGGAAGGTAGTCGGCACTTTTGGTGATCCAAGATGGAAAACAAGTTCTTGGCTTAACGTTTTATTGGCAGTCTTATCAAAGTGCTCTTTCATCTTGGACAGTGAGTTCTCCAGATTGGTCCTGGCAATGATATTGGCATGAGAAAATGTTTCAGGAAAAACTCTTACAATGACTGTTATGGCTAGAACTGATTATTGCTTTGCAAAACTGTACTATAACACTTCCTAACAACTCCCTCATACTGCAAACAAAAACCGAATGTAACTCTCTTCAATATAATATGTGCCCAATATGGCTTTTAAGAGTGATAATATTGTTCTTGGGCAGCCTGCAACTTGATGTGCAATTCATCCCTCTACTGTTTTGATTTACTCTAAACAAATCAAAATTAGAGCACACAATTTTGTTTCAGTATCGCCTTAGTTTGAGATCTTGTGGAATCACCTCTAGATAAACCTAGATGAATAAATAAACACATCAAGCTATGGATTCTTTCAAATCAACAAAGCCTGGTTTAATTGACCATCAACCTGACATACTAGACATGATCAACAACTTGTAAATGCCTTTGAGTAATCTGAAAATACTTCGGTTTGATACATTTGTAATGTCATTTGATTAGCTTGACGTGTCATTCGTAACTTACCCACAAGTATCTGGAACTCTTGCCTTTTCCATTGCCCCTGGATCAAACATCTAGACCACTGCTAGTGTTTTTAGTACAGACAGAGCTAGGCTTGATCGAGACTTCAGGTTTTCTGAAATTGTTTGTTCTAGCATCCTACACTCAACACAAGCAAGAATTAGTGTAGAAATACTGCTTTACCAAAACAAACGCCACATATGAGTGGTTTGGAGTGTTAACGACCTTTGACCCCTGGTAAATCATTCCCCAGGGTAAAACTGGCAGAAAGTCATTGACTGGGTCAGATATAAGTTCATGCCAGCATGTTTCTCTGTTAATGCAATTCAAATGTAGCTGTGTTCTCAGCTTTATTTTTTTTTTTTTTTTTTCTCAAACAACATATAAATATGATTTTATTAAAATAGTTTATCCATGTTGTAATATAGATTAATCAATCACAGCACAGGAAAAAAGTGAACAAGCAACTACAGATTCACATTACATCACTGCATATTAGCTATGTAGTAATATTCATTTTCAGTGCACTGTGTTGAATCTGCTGTTTCAACGTCCTCTAGCACATGACTGAGGATAGTTCACCCCAGAATCAAACTTCTGTCATAATTTACTCCCATCATGATAGTGCCAAAAGCCTTTATGGGCTGTGCGCCGACATATGGCTCAGTTGTGCTTCGGGTGTCCAGAGTTCGAATCCCGCCTCGTGGACCTTTCCCAATCACGTGCCCCCCCTTTCTCTCCCACTCACTTCCTGTCAGATCTCCACAGTCCTATCTAGAAAACTGCAAAAACAATGCAAATTAATCATAATTTATTCCCCTCGTGTGGTTCCAAACCTCTGACAACATTGGAGCCGTTTGACTTGCCTATTAATGTGGACAATGTCTTTTATGTCCCGCAGTAGAAAGAAAGTCTTATGGTTTTGGAATGCCACGAGGTTGAGTAACCGATAACAGAAGTTTCATTTTTGGGTGAACTATCCATTTAATGCTCATGTGTATGACTTTGACTGTGGGAATGTGGCGAGTCGTGTGTTGATGGTACGTGATTATTAGAGTTAACTCACGTGGCGAATGAACTCTAAACTTACTAAATCTTAACGGTTGTATGTGCTGGAAGTAATGATTGTTTGATCAGTTGTACCTCGTGTGTCCTGTCTGATGTGTGCCTTCTTTCTTTTGCAGGACTAACTCTGGCAACACAAGCGATTTGTTCCCAATGTCCCCTCGTACACTCGACTCTCTCATGCACAATGAAGCCGCCGAGGCCAACCCAGGACCTCTGGGTAAGTCAAAAACAGCTTTCTCAATATCCATTGCAGACATTTTAGGGTCCCCTAATCCTGTGATTCCATTTTCCCTCCAGAATCTCTCACTCTGGACATGGAGTTGAGCTCTGATCATCCCTCACCAATGAGAGAAGGGTTTGCAGCCACGACGGTCTCAGATATGGACACCTGCCGAAATGCTTAGTTTTAGTGTTTTTTTTTTTCTTTCTTTTTAAAAATTTCCATTGGATAATTATGTACATAATGCTTAGGTGCTACAGCTGCTTTTTCTCTCCGATCCATTTTTTTTTTTTTTTTGTTCTCTGTTTTTACAGTCATAGCCAAAAGTTAGCAAAATTGTAACCTTTCGTCCTCGTATCAATACGCAATTGAGCTCATTCAATGGTTAAGATGTTATTCTTTGCTCTTTTTTTATAGGAATGTGAGGCCTTCAAGACCGGTTTTTAGATTTTTTGACCTTTGTCAATGAAAGTGTGAATGTTAAGGCTCTTTAACATGTTTAATTGCAGACATTTGGCCATGACTGTATGGTAGCCATATGATTTTTTTAGTAATAGAAATAGCCTTTGACTTGTATTTCACTGAATGTCCACTAGTGTTGGCAAACATTAAAACATATTTTGAGCTGTTGGCATAGCATAGGGCCAGTGAATTCTGTGTTCTTTATGTTGATCTTTGGAAATGAGCGAGAAGGGGTGTAAACTTCACGGTAGTATTGATGGAATGAATTAGTACAGAAGTATCATTTATGGTGAGATCATAAGTTGTAAAGTAAGTTTACTTTGTGCATGCAGGTCTATAACATCCCTTTTAGCTTTTGTTTTACGTGAATTTACTGTATTTTAATGTTGAAGAAAAGTATTTTACTCTTTTATTGGATGTCTTTGGGAAGTGAATGGAAGAAGATAAATATATATGAATATACATTACGCAGATGAGCAAATGTGATATTTCCATCATATTATTGTGTCTCCAATATGATGTTTAATGCGCTAACTTGGATGACAAGAAAAATCTTGCACAGAGCCAGCAGGACTATTATTGTAACATAATTAGATGGTGAATTTTAGAGAGACAGACACACATACATGCACATATATAGAAATACGCACACATATTTATAATTTCATTCTTTAATTCACTGATTTGTTGTGTTGTCATGTAAGGCAGTGCTTCAAATGGAAATATGATGGAAAATGATGTTTCTTCATTGTGTAACTACTTTTTAAATGTCTGTCAGTCTAAGTTTGTTTCCCACTCTGTGTATCTGTCCTTCCACTCTCAATTTATGGTGTGTATACTATTATATATACACTGCACTATGTATATTCACTTTATTGTACAATGAATTGTTGATGAGAAACCGTTATCAGCTCTTTGTGTTCTGGATGCATTTCTTCAGTTATCTGGGATATAAAAAAAAATTGGGGGTTGGTACGATTTTTTGTTGTTTTTTTTTAAAGAAATTACCATTTTTACTCCTCAAAGATGCATTAAATTGATTTAAAGCATCAGTAAAGATATTTTTTATGCAATTTGTTACAAAAAAATAAATAAAATCTATTTAAATAAATTTTGCATTCAACAAAGAATCCTGAAAAAAATTTTCTCTAGAGAAATATTAAAGAGCACAACTGTTTTCAACTTTGATATTTCCTAAGCATCAAATGAGCATATATGATTTCTGAAGGGTCATGTGACACTGAAGACTGGAGTAATGATGCTGAAAATTTAGCTTTTGCCATCACAGGAATAAAATAAAACATTAAAATAGAGAAAAATCATATTATATTCTAATAGTATTTCACAGTATTTCTGTTTTTACTGTATTTTTGATCTTATAAACGCAGCCCTGAGTATTTTGAAAAACAAAAAAATCTTACCAACCCTAAACTTTTGAATGGTAGTATGTCGCTGTTCTGTACGTTCAGAATGTATACGTTCAAATAGCACCACTTCTGACCACACATTTCAATGTGAGAGAGCGAGCCAGAACTAATAATAAACATGACAAAGACTGCAGTTAGAGAAATCAGGACTGGCATTTACATGGTCTTCCTGTAATAAATGGCCCCAAATAGTTGCTCTGTGGGGTCATTTTATCACCCAGAGGAACAACATTAAGTGATTACGTTTCAGTGGATATTTAAAGGTCATTCTTCCTAAATGAATCTCATCTGCCTTCACGCAAATGGTAATTACTGAGTGTTTATCTCTCTCCGTTTACCTGTCATTACCCCAGCCATTCTGCTCTAAAGGTTAAAAAGAGATAGAGAGAGAGACCCCGCATTGGACATTGTGCATTGACCTTTGTCAAGGTTCTTTGATTAGACGTCCAGCTGTTTGTTAGGTTTGCAGTAATGACGTTTATACTTTCAAATGTTTGCACTTGTGGAGACCGGTGACTCAGGAGGACTGAGAATAAATCAATTTAAACTCTATTATGCTTATGTAAATTGTAAAGGAAACAGGATTTGATTTGTGTTTTGTTAGCTTTTTTTTCACCCCCAAATCCATAATACAGCATTATAGTCGTTGTAGTTTTTAAAAGTATATTTTATTCCTGGCAAGCCCTCTTTGAAGCTGCACTGATTCTGACATTTAATACATTGGCTTTTCATGAGTCCCTTCATATTTATGCATTGTGGTATTAATGAATATATAGTTATTGCATCAACATGCTAATATTTGAAGGGAAAGAGGATGTGAGTGAAAGCAGGATTATGGATGGAGGACTCTTTATTTTGTCCAAAAGCAAGTTTAAAGTAAAAAAAAAAAAAAACACCGTAATGATAGATTTATTACAAACATGCATTTTTTCACTTTACAAGACATTAATTGATGGACTGGAGTCGTGTGGATTACTGTGATGTTTTTATCAGCTGTTTGGACTCTCATTCTGACGGCACCCATTCACTGCAGAGGATCCATTGCTGAGCAAGTGATGTAATGCTAAATTTCTCCAAACCTGTTCTGATGAAGAAACAAACTCAACTACATCTTGAATAGCCTGAGAGTGAGTAAACATTCACTTTATGGATAAACTATTCCTTTAATATCAAGAGAGATCTGCGGCCTAGAAAACAGATACATGTACATACCTTGCATTAATATACACGTCTAGATAAACTCAAGGGACACAAACACATCCACTTACCGTCAATGAAAACTAAATCTATGCCCTCTGATTCTACAAATCCCCCCTCATCCGTGTCTCTCTGGGAGAGAGAATATACTAAATCAATGTTTTCATCTTGCCAAGATGGGAGTCCATCCAATGCAGCCCGTTTATCAGCTGCACCTGAAGAGCTGTGCAAGGCAACTGTGTGTTTGATCCCGTTGCTCTCGTCTCAGTAAAGGAAAGTGTTTCCTATTCAATACTGACCAGCATTTCACTCACACACATGCAGTTGATATTTGCATTAACTCTTGACACTCTTTACCTTGAACTGTATTTTTAATACAACTCAACTATACACCCTGTGCTTGTCTACAGAATCCAGTGAGACGAGCCCAATCCTCATGCCTGTGAATGTAACTGTGTTGTTTAACCAGCAGGGGGCAATATTAACCTATTCAATACGGCTGCACTGAACACTCATTTAATTACCGTGTTTAGGAGATAATGCAATAACTGCACCAATTTTAATTAAAACTCATAAAGAATGAGTCTGCAGAGAGAATGGGCGGAAAAGACACTTAAAGGGGAAAAAACATGTTATGCTCCTTTATTTATAAGCTGCTTGTATGAATATTACTACTACCTACTTACTAATAAGACTTTTGTGCTATTTTAGTCAAATATAAGAAGCATGTCACTACATATATGCTCTCTATCATCTCGTTTAACCCGTAAAACACGCTTTGACCCTGGTTGTGCCGCAGTCTTTTGATCACAGCTTGCCTCCATCCGCATGTTGCGTGCGTGTCCAGCCCGGATCCGGTTTTCACGCAGCTCTCCGTGTCTCAGCTGTCGAATCATGTAATCATGTTTTTTTCCGTCTCCGAAGAACGGTTCGAGGAGATGAGAAATAAGAGTCGCAACACTGCCAAAAAAAATAAAAAAATAAATAATAATAAAAAAATAAATAGAAAGGATCTCCCTCAAGGTCTGGCCGTTTCCCAGAGCCGCACTCCTGAGCCGGTAAAAGTGCTGAGCTCGCAGCTGAAGTCTGCTCAGTGCAAACGCCTACGTGCTTTACCTATCTACATAGATTTACCTCTGGTTATTATCATATTATATTTGCATAATAAGTAGGCTATATTATAGCACATTTTAACCCACACTTGCTAAATTAATAATAGATCGCCTAATCTGTTTGCTGAAGCTCAAAGGAGATTATAATATATATATATATATATATATATATATAGACACACACATGTTTCATATACCAAGTCGTAATGACCGATTTGTGAATCGCTTTGACTAAACACGACTCGAACAATTATTTTACAGTTGTAGTTGCATTACAAGCTCTGTGCAAGATTTCTGAGCAGAGATTAACTGCATACATTGTCATGTTTCCATTATTTTTAAAACTTAATTTCCGGGATTTATCAATGCACAGTTTTAATCCCCTCGTAGGCCTATTTACAGGTTTTCTGCATCCGCGGGAACCCTTGTCAGTTCTAGAAGAGCTGCACTCATGTTACGCGCGCTTCAGCAGCTCGGAGTAAACTGTTTTTCCGCGTTATGTCCCTCGCCTGAAGTCACGCGTAACCGCTCGTGCCCAATCAGCAGTCCCCGCTCACCGCTAACCGTCTTTATATTTCATAGCCCCACCCCCGCCCGCAGCGCATGTTAAGCCTTTTGCACATCTAAAATAATAATTTGCCTTTTAAAGTGCGCGCGGCTTTTTAACTACAGCGAACTACCTCACAGTTACTTTACCTTACAGTTCCTTGCAAAAACTACGCGACTCTCGCACCAGTGAAACAACACCGGAAGCGGGCGGTTAGAAGTGCGAGAGATGATGGGAAGTCCGACTCATTTCCGCGAATCGGCTCTTTTGAACAGCTCGTTTAAAAGATCAGATTCAAAGCACAGTGATTCCTTACGTCATGACGTAATTTCGCCATCACGTGGTCTCAGTTTGACATATTACTTGTTAAATCGTACCGGTACGCAGCCATTTGTAGGTTATACTTTTAGTAAGACAGTTAGTTAATTCCCATGGGTACTTGTTGTCATATACTGAATTTCTTCAGAAATTTAAATTACCAGTTAAACCAAAGGAATTTGCTATTGTTTTTGACGCAATTCCAAAGAGTGTGGTGTTACTGTTAAAAAACTGTAACTCAGAAGAAATCAGCATGGTTAATCATTGTGTAGCAATAAGTTTATAAGGAATGCTCTTTGTTCTGTGTCCTTACCTTTTGGTCTTCTTTATTTGGTAATGTCTTTTGGGTTAAAGCATGGAAACTGCCAAATAAGTTTTGTATCAATAACAAAATTAAGGAAGTGTCTTACAAAATACTTCATAGAATTTATCCTGCTAAGCATGTTTTGGAAAGATTTAAGCTTAATATTTCGTATTCCTGTGAATTTTGTGGTCAAGAAAATGAAACTATTTTGCATCTTTTTTTTTTCATTGTCTTTACTCAAGATTATTTTGGAAGGATTTGGAATTTTATATTAACAGAAAAATGGAGTGTATGATAGAAATTTGTATATTCTATGTACTTTTTTATACAGAAAAAGAAAATTTGAATTGTAAAGAACAACATATACATTTGTTTATTTTGTTAGGAAAATTCCATATACATAAAAAGAAGTGGGCTCACTGTAAACCAAATTTTGCACATTTTATAAATGACTTTAAATTATATGTAAATCTCTTGGAACAAACAAAAAATAAAAAAGCACTGAAAACATGTAATGCTCTGAAAGCATTTGAATTTATGTAATTTTCTTCCTTTATTTTTTTCTCTTTTAATTTGTATTTTTTTCTCTCTCTCTCTGGCAGCTCATGTTAATTTGATTATGTGGATATGTAATACCTCTTGTTCTTGTGGCATTGAATCAATAAAGCGCATAAAAAAAATGTGTAGGTTATATATTACTTACCTTTATTAAGTTTTATTAATGAAGGGGTTTAATGGGGTCTTTTTACATAGACATTTTTATGTATCCCGGTTGTTTGTTGCAGGCTTTTTCAGCACATAAAAACAAAGTTAGGCCTAATTTAGAACCTAAATATAATTCGCAGTAACATTAATGCTAAGGTCTCTTGGCGCAAATAAATAAATAAATAATAATAATAATACAAATGTTTTTCACGTTTTGATAAAACCACTTTTGTATGTGTGTTGATTAAAATGTCATGCATAGCCTACAGTAGTCAACATTTGAAGTGGATCAAAAAAGTTCATCAAAGTTGTCCATCAAAGACAAGAACGCATTTTGGTTTTAGGTTTAAGACAAGTTTGATGAAAGGTTTTGATCCACTTCAAATGTTGACTAGTGTATTTGTAACATTTCTACTGTTCTCTTTCAAAATATAGCCTATATAGGCTATATAATTTTTTTCGCTTCTCTTGCTATACCGTTATTTCTCGGTTCATTACGAATAGGACATGTCCGAAAGCGTCTTAGTTCAGTGATTTGTTGACTCGAGAACTGCTCAGAGCCGTTAAAGTCCGATTAGTGAAAGTTATAGGGATTTTGTGAAACGGTTCAGATGATTCATTATGCGATCCGATTCAAACGAACGATTCGTTTACGAATCGGACATCGCCGAGAGAGAGAGAGAGAGAGCGAGAGACAGAGCGAGAGACAGAGAGAGAGAAGGAGGAGGGGTGGAAGCACATGAAAAACTGCGTAACCCACTGCTGGTTGAGATAGACGGGGCAGAAAGGTTGCCTTTCTGGGTCGTAGGCGCTATCTGGAGCTTTGCTGCACTTTTATGCGAAACGACAGCGGATTGAGAAGACCTGCCGAGGTATGTTTCATGCGTCTGTGCGCATTCAGGGTGTCTTAAATGTTGTTTGTCGATGCCAAATGTTGTTGCTTTAACAGCATAGTTGTTTATAAACAAATGTCCACGGTTGATTTTGTTGAGGCTCCACTGGGCTGGACTTTTCACGCTGAATTAAAGCTGTTTACGTTGCTCTTAGTGCTTCCAAAATATATGACATGTCTAATAGAGTCTTATTTAAAAGGTTCCTGTTCGGTTCAGACAGTGCGCGTTTGCCACCGGGGTTTCGCAAGCCCCAAGCTTTTGCACCCTGTTGTTTTTATCGGATCAACAGGCAGAGAGTCCAGCCCCCCTCCAGCACGCCTGTCAAGTCTCACGGACAGTCCAGCTCACATTTCCAACTCCATTCCAGTCCAGCGAACGCAGCTCCAAACTTCTGCGCCTTTGACCGGTTCGCATTTGAAGTTAATTCTGACACATTATAAGCGCTCAGCGGGAAAACAAGCGCACTCTCCGGGCGAAAGTTTTCGCCGGGCTGGTGAATTTACCGTTATGAGGGGATAACTGGAGATATAGCGCGGAGCTGTCAGCAAGCAGCACTTCTTTTGGGCTCGTGGTTCAAGAGCCAAATGGGTTTCAGTGGGTGAAAGTTTATAACGTTAAGAGTTAATGATTGAAACACTGAGACAGTTCACTCGCCATGTTCAATACGGTTGTGACTGGAGATTTAAATAAAGCTGGAGTGTGTTATTAAAGCCATACCTCTTGCCGAATTGTGAACTGTCCTTCCGTCTTGAGGTGTCACATTCATTTTGTCCACGCGACTGCCACTGCAAAGAAACAAGCAGATTACGAGAAAGGCGTGCGCGCACGCTCATTTAGGCGAGCTTTAACCGTTATGTTAAGAGCAATGTTTTTTTTTTAATTATATGAATCTGAGTTTATTAATCCCTGACACACGACAGTTGCTGTTGCCCTAGTAAGAAAGTTGAAGGCATGTTCTCTATTTTCCCCTTTGATATTATCTTCCACAGAAGATTCTTTTATCTCCCATCATGCAATTTGTTAGTTTCCGTTCAACAGTGTTAAGTGTGTGCATGTGTGCGCTTTTGTGCAATCATATAGGCTGTGTAACCTATACATGTGCGTTGTACATATGTGATTTTATTAATGGGAAGACACTGCTTTTTACTATGCTCTTAAAATGTACAGAACTCATTTATTTCCGCTAATTATGTATCTTTTTTATTTTTTAGATGTGTTATAGCCTATTAGAGATAGAAAAAATGGTATGTCTTCTGTGCTAATTTTGGGATTAATGAGAACTATATCTTAACTGCAAGCTTATTATGAGCACATGTTGAAAATGACCAGAGAACTAGCTAAATGTTAACGCCTCCTGATGCTCAAACCCTTGATTAAACTATTAGACATGATTGCAGTTTTTTCCACTCGTAGTTCCCAGTAGTATTGTAATGTATCGCATTGCCTTATGACTCACATGTAACCAGAGTCTGCCGCAGAGTATAAATTAAACTGATCAACAAAGATCGTCGCAGAAATTTCGCACGCATGCGCAGAGCAGAGGAGGGTGGCGCGAACGTTATTTATTTATTGTTAAGTTGTGATTAATGGATATTATTTTGATCAAATTGAACTCTTTGTTTAAAAAGTGTTTTTAATCGCGTGTTACACTTATAGTGAGGCTTTTATTTGATATCTTGCAAACAGGTTATTTTGTTTCCGTCAGCAGTTAGATTATTGGTTAGCTGTAGTGAGTGATTGCTACAGTATGGCATAGAATAGCTACAGTAACATTGTGCGATCCAGGAATCACTGAGACTTTCAAATTAATGTTGTCATAGCTAATCACACTTTAACAGTGTCAAATGATTGAATGCAAGTATCATTAGTAATTACCAATAACATTAATATATCTGTTAGATATGAATCATTATTTGAAGTTCGGGAAGGGATTTGATGCATGACTTCCCATTCCTGTGTGCACATTAATAAATGACAAGGAACTGCCCATCTGCTTAGTCACATTTTGTTGCGATAAAGCACTGCCTACTGGAAATTCATAATACATTAGCAGTTGTGTTGCATTTGGTAAAAATGTTACTAGCGTTACAATGCATCAGACTGTGATGTCATGAATTGATTAAGTTTGATTTTTAGCCCAGTTTGTTTGTTAGTCACATTGTGTCTTGTGTTTTGTAGTAGCTCAACTGGAAGAGGCATTTCAGGCCAGAGAAATGTGGTTCTCGATGAGCACTTAAGAGCCGCTTAAGTAGAGTGTTTATGTAGCTACTTGACCAGTGTCAGTCACTCATTGATCTAACGCCTTACTAGCTTTATTTGAAGATGTGTTTTCAGTTGTCAGTAATTTAACATCGGAGGTGATTACTTTAGACCACACAAGCTTGGAAACAGCTGGCCTGTCATGACAACAAAGAGTAAACAAATTGGTGGGTAAACATTTAAATTGGTGGGTGTTTGCAATAAGAAATCTGTATATGGTTTAGGCTGACCCATTTGGTTTCTTTTCAGCAGCGTACATAAAGGGTAAACATGTATTATGTAAAATTGTAATTTATTATTTAAATGTATTAACTTCTAACTGCTTATTTCCATACATGCTGGATAATTATGTTTAATGTGCTATAAAATGACCTTTGGCTATTAATGTTTGTTTTGCTATTTCTCCACCTGTAGAAAAAAAGAGACCTTTCTCTCACTCTTAACTAAAGGTTATGGACCAAATAAAGGCTCCTCTGTGCCTGATCAGAATTTTGTGTAAAGACACAATGCTGCATAAACACCGGACTAAATTATGCCTGCTCTACCCCATTAATGTACTCTAAGAATCAAAGCACTGCAGTGGCTGTGTAAATGCATTTATGCCACCTCTGAGCAGCATTAAATAGGTAGTCTGGATAAATATGCTGAAATACCACTTCAGAAACACTTTTGTGCCACCTGTGTCAATTTGGCATAAGTTTGTATGGGTCAAGCAACACTGCTAAGGTGGCACAGAAGAAGTGGTATTAAGGTGTCTTTACACAGACTGTTTAATGCCGCTCAGAGATGACTTAATGGATTAAAAAAAAAAAATACAAATAAAAATTCCTGATAATTTACTCACCCCCATGTAATCAAAGATGTTCATGTCTTTCTTTCTTCAGTCACAAAGAAATTAAGGTGTTTGAGGAAAACATTCTAGGCTTTTTCTCCATGTAATGGACTTCAATGGTGGCCAACGGGTTGAAGGTCCAAATTGCAGATTCAGTGCAGCTTCAAAGGGCTCATTTTCACCTAACTTATTTGAACCAGAGTACACAGAGTATGTATGTACATCTCAGAGCTCGCTCAAGATGAGCATTTGAGGTTAAAAAGAACAGAATCTGGTCATTTTCGCCCAACAGTGAACATTTTCCGTTCCTGGCTGGTGGAATGCTTATACTTATATGCTTGTACTTATTTGAACAATGCCTGAAACTAGGTATTACGAGCACTTCCTGCATCTATTTGCCTCTTTAAGATGAATCGCTTGATGTATTCCCCAAATTGTAAGTTACTTTGGATAAAAGTGTCTGCTAAATGAATAAATGTAAAGATATTTTTATTTTTAGGGGCGAAAATGACAATTGTTTCGCTAGATAAGACCTTTATTTCTCGGCTGGAATTGTGTAGAGCCCTTTGAAGCTGAATTGAAACGGCATGCACTTCAACCCTTTGGGGTCCATTGAAGTCCACTATATGGAGAATAAATCCTGGAACGTTTTCCTCAAAAACCTTAATTTCTTTTTGACTGAAGAGAGAAAGACATTACCATCTTGGATGACATGGGGGTAAGAAAATGATTAGGGAATGTTTATTCTGGAAGTGAACTAATCCTTCAAATGCATTTACACAGCAATTATATTACTGTATACTTTGATATTAGGGGCTGAGGTGGGTTTGAGCAGGCGTAATTCAGTCTTTGATGAGGCATTGTGTCTACACTGAATTTTGAGCAGGCACAGAGCAGCCTTAACTCAGCTGAGTAAAGACGCCTTTCCACGACTGGAAGTCAAACACATGTTTGGCAAAATCGATTTGGCCAACCCTGCCTGTGAGAAATCAGGAATGTAGAGGATTTGGTGTGGGATTAGAAGGGAAACTCTGGTGAATCTCAGGTCTGTTGAAATATCACATTTCATAAATAAGTGAACTGGAGGTGCATTTGAACATTTAGCCCTGTTGGCACACCGTGTATTTGTTTAGCTGGACTGTACAACCTAGGTTGACCCGTGCTGCCAATGTTTGTGCGGTTGATGCCCTCTTGTTGGAGTCGACACACAGTGTTTGAGAGGGTTGGCTGGGACGTGAGTGCTGTGCAGGGAATACGTTCAAAATGTTGACCGGCTCACTGTGTACAGAAGGAGAGGAAAAGATAGAAAGGCAGAGGAAGGCCTGTAAACCGAAGTAGAGGGCAGAGTTGTGTTTTTTATTTGGTTACACATATATTTGTGCATTTTCTTGGAAAGCTCTCCTTTAACGAGCACCTGGAAATGCGAGAGCGAATCAAAGGTCTGTGCAGCAAGATCAGCACATTTGACTTGTTTTTTCTGGATTGTACGCCTAATTGTTAGCATTTTTTAACCAACATCAGTGATCATGTTACTTATGTTGTGATGCATAAAGAAGGGCAAGCTTATCATATTGATAAGGTTCATAAAGTTCATAAAGTTCCATTGCTGCTTTTCCAAGGAAAGCCTCACATTTACTTGCTCATTTGGTCTGCTTTAAATAAGCCTACAGGTGACACCGTCCACAAATGAGCGAGTGCCTTGATCTGTGCCTTGATTTTGTATTCCAGATTTTTATGGGATGAGGGTTATTGCGTAGCCACAAAGTTGCAAGCGAGTCATTGTATCCCATAGCATTAAGATTCACCAGGCCTTGCCAAACCCTTATTTAGATGTTTGTGTCCACATCCTTTTGGCCATGAGGTGTGTATACAGTATGCATGTTCATGGAGCACTTGCTGAGTCGTTCAAACACTTAATGAATCAAAAGTCAGAGAGATTGAGGAAATGAAAGTAAGGGAAATTTAGCGAGTGCTAGAGCAGTTTGCTCAATTCTTGTTTATTCAGAAACAAGTACTGTCATTGATTTGTGCACTTTTACTGCAGCTTTTTATTTGAACATACTCAGTGTTGTATATGACATTTATTCAAATTACACTGACTAGACTGTAATCACTTAAAATCTTTGAGCAATAAAACAGCTATACTGAATATTTACTATTGACCACTACAAGAGTGCGTTCTACTTTTCAGTTTCCTTTAAATCTATATTTAAAAAGCTCTTTCATGCACTTTCACTTTCTGTTTTTGCACTCTCTCTGTGCATCTTTGCTGGCGTCTTCCTCTGCAGCGTTTGTGTCTGTTACTGGGGTTTACACATTATCTGTTTTTTGGGGTTTCTCACGATCTGCTAACTGACCTGCCATCCGCCCATCCAGTGCTCATCTCGCTCTGTGCTGCTTGGGTAGACAGAAAGATAAGAGAGCTTCAGATGAGAAGCAGAGAAACTGCTGTGGTTAATGTAAGCCTGTTAACAGTCACTCCCAATGAAGTGGTGTTTATTGTAAAAGAGGAAAAACTTTTGATCTTCAGTTTAAATGCTCATGCCATTTGCTGTGGAGTCGCCCACACCCACTGCATCTCTCAGTGTTGTGTTTTCTCATGTTTTTGGAGATGCAAATGTGCATCCATGCTTTTATCAATCAATTTTGCGACCTGCTGTATCAGAAATGGCCATATGCTCCCAAAAATACATGTTCTTTGTTGGCATATATGGTATTATAAAGAACTTTTAGCATTCATGGAGCTTTTCAATTCCACAAAATAGTGGAAAATGTTTCTTCCGATTATTAAAACATTCTTCACACTAAAAAAAAAAATTGATCTCTGAAAGTATTTTTAGTTAATCAGTGCTTCTTCTATGGCATCACTTCGAAATCCTTCTTTTAATCCCCCTTTATTTTTAGCAAAGACTGTAGAGTATGGGGAAAAAATGGTTAGTAAAAGTAAAAGTAAAAAAATAAAATAAAAAAGAAGAAGAACAGCAGATGATGACCAAAGCATGTAGTTGTTATTACATGTTAACTCTTTCTAAGATTGTGTGGTCGGAGAGCAAGGCTATCAGCTGTTAAATGTGTCTGAGGAATACAATGATTTGGCCTAATATCTGAGAGGATGAAAGCAAAAATTTTGTCTATAATGCTAAACCGTTTCAAAAGCACATCCTAAAGGATTCAATACAAGTCCTGATATTTAGCCTACTATCATTATCAGTCACTATGGTTACAAGCGCTGCCCAAGGCTGCTGTGAGGTGGCTTTCACACCGGAGGAATGTTGTCGTTGTTGCTATAACTATTTCCAGAAGCACCTGCTTTTTGGTGTGTTCACCTTCAGAAACTGGCAACGGTTTTAATTTTAGGAACGCCTTTTGGAGGACTAAATTAGTTTCTACTACACTCTAATAAATGCTGGGTTCAGCTTGTTAAGTCAGTTTGGGTGGTTTTTAATTTTTTTTTTTCTACCCAGGTGCTGGGTAGTTCTTCTGTAACTAAGTTCCTGAGATGGTCCTCACTGCAGAACACAAGATCCAGGGGGTGTGGTTGGATCTAGATCCAACTCCTCCCACCTTACATTTACCTAAACCTACCCGTCTCCACCCCCTGTTCCCTAAACCCACCCATCTCCACCCCTAAACCTACCAATATCCACCCCCTGGATGTGGATCCAACCCTGCCCCCTGGATCTTTTGTTCTGTAGTGAGGGGCTACTGAAGTTCCTGGGCCATTTTTAATGCTGGGTTATTTTTTTCTACCCAACCGCTGGGTTGAGCCTGTCTCCGAAGAAACAACGCAGCTGCTGAGTTGACATTCAGAGTGTGGGCTTTTTGAGTCCTCTACTGGAGAGAGCGGTTCTCAGCACCGCAGATTTGGTGCACTTCTTCAGCAAAATAAAGGTTTGTATACACTTTATTTCATTTATAAAGTCTTTAATGTGCTGTAAATTGTATTATTTACACAACGCAACATAAGAGCGAGATGTCAGCGGTCGTTTCACACGATGGAAACGCCTTTTGCCTTGCATTACATAAATGGGTTTTATTCGTTATCGTACTAAGTTTAATTTCATTTGATGTTAAAATATGTTCTCTAATCTCAGTACTGTTTGTTTATGGGCAGGTTTTGGAGTCAGTCATGGCATCTCTCAGTTACGAAACGTGAGGCCGCGGTCTAAAGTTTGCAGTTCCCCCGCGAACAGCAGCCCTTCACCGGCTCAGATTTCAGCGACACACCGACACGAGAATTAGCACTATTTCGGTAAAACGGTTGAAAATTAAAATGCTACTTTTAAATGTTACATTTTTATGTCTAAAATTTCTTTAACATTTTTGTTAAACTATTTTAAATGCATGTAATATTGTAAACTATGCTGTATTCACCCAAATAAATTTCATTTGTCTTGTATTTTGTCCATGCGTGTTCTTGCTTAATAATAAATGCCCATCTTTTGATTATTGCTGTTGCCAATAGATGACTTAAATAAAACAACCCAGCATGTTTGGTAAAAACATTTAAAATGACCCACATGTTCTGTCCAATATATTTACCCAGCGCTGGGTTGCCAAATAACCCAAGTTGGGTTGTTTTTAACCCAGCATTTTTTTGAGTGTAGGCAACTGCAACAGATGAACCGATGCCGAGATCCAGGCACTTCTCCCTCTGCAGTTGTTGATGTTGTTGAATGCCGTGCTTCAGTCACATTGTTGTTGGCCGGCTCAGTCACTTCAGAGTTCCTTCTGGCAGTGTGAATGCAAGCAAGAATATGGCCTTAGGGGATAATTTAGTCCTCGTGGGACCACCCTTCTGGCTAGTTTTTGCATTTATATAACTGCCTATGCAAAAGCCATTGTAAAGAATGCCATTGATTTCAGTCACCAGATCATATTTGAGCCATTCCTCTCTGCTTTTATATGTACAGGACAATTTGAAAGTCACCTAGTTGTCAGTCCCCAGGGGATTTGATGAATGACTGCTGTGTTTTTAATATTGACTGTCCACTACGTAATTATCTCTCCACTTGTGCATACTGGAAATTCGTACCCACAGTATTATATAATATCCACAGGGCACACACCCACAGAAATATTCAAATTCAATAATTACTTGTCTTATGCATGAGTTTTTTGTTTGTTTGTTTGTTTTTACATTTAGATTTGTCTTAAGGCAAAGTTTTAATTCATTGTAGACCACTAACATGTTCATGAATCTGTTTTATTTTTCCTTTTTCCTAAGCAACAGTTACTGAGAGTTTGAAGGGGAAGGAACAGAGAAAAATACTTGTGCTGAAATTTAGGAAGTAGACACACTACCGTTCAAAAGTTTGGGGTCAGGTTTTTTTACTGTTCTTTTTTCTTTTTTTCTTTTTCGAAAAAAAAAAAAAAAAGTCTCTAATGCTCACCAAGGCTACATTGGATCTGTATACAGTAAATGCAGTAAAAACAGTAACATTGCTAAATATTATTACAATTTAGTGTGTTTTCTATTTGAATGTAGTTTAATATGTAATTTATTCCTTTGATGGCAAAGCGGATTTTTCTATATGATCCTATAGAAATTTGAATATGCTGATTTGGTGCTGCGTGCTGCTTACTATTTTTAACTGTGATACATTTTTATTTTATTTTTTTTATAGACAGTTCAACAGAACCCTATTTATTTGAAATACAAATTATTTGTAACATTATGAACATCTTTAATGCATTCTTGCTAAATAAAAGTAATAATTTCTAATAATAATACTCCAAACTTCTGAATGCTGGTGACGGTTTGTAAAAGAATGTATATTATGCACTAATTTTGCACATTCATTATTCATACACCTGATTTCAAGCTTTAATTCTAGTTAAATCAGTTAACTATGTTTGTTGTATATTGTTAAATCTTCACTATAGCCTAGTTTTTTTTCATTCATGAAATTCATATTTCATTCACCCTAAAAGAGTGAGTGCTGTAGAGGACGAGTGACATTACTGAGGCAGAACTGAAGTTCAGATGGTTAAATCAGAGCTGTAAAGAGCAGGAGACATTCTGAGAGCTTCCCATAGGAACAAACTGATTGACTGAATGGAGACCAGCCCGAATCAGTGAAGTGAAAGTAAATTTCGACTGACAAGACTGTAGGGATGCACAGTGTATTTAGAGATCTAGCTGAATTATCTGGATTTAAATAAATGGGTATTTGTATAAATATGAACTCAGTACTTGTAGGGATATAGATGTGCATCAGCATAGAACTTCGTGGTGGAATATTTCCTAGTAATGAACATCGATTGTTCTGAGTTTGTGTCTATATTTCATGCTTCATTTCAATGTCATGGTTGTGAAATGAGCTTTTATAAGAAATGTTTGTGAGAAGGTGGTGGCTGGAGGAGGGGTGGCAGATGTCAAAGTTCAGCGCAGAGTCCTGAGTAGCTTATCTGACTATCAGGTTCATACAGCGGTCAGTTTACCTAAACTGCAGATGACCTAATGAAGCTGCTTTGAATATTTTCCTGTCATCCAGGACAATATCTGTTTATCTATCAGTCTGTCTGTCTGTCAGGGCACTTTTATCTGCTCTTGGTTCATTTCTGTTTGCATCAGTGTGCATGTGGCCAATGTTTTAGATCTGTTCCAGTTGACTTGAATGAGTAAATCTCTCCATGCTGTGTCTGTTTGTTTCTGCCTCTCTCTCTCTTTCTGTTTTCTCCCTGAGAATAAATCACTGATAGAGAGGCTGGCCATAAAGCTAGTGCGAGAGAGCAGAGAGAAGAGTGTTTCTGTCCTGCGTAAGCCTATTACAGGCTTACCGAACCAAGCAGTGCCTCTTTAGCACGTAGAATAAGAGAATGAAAGACAATGAGAGACAGATGTTTAGTTATTCATCTGAGAGTATTAAAAAGGTAAAACACTCCATTAAGCTGACAGCTCAGAGCTCAGTATAATTATCATGTATAAACAACACTATGTAATACGCTATATTCCAGTATGATAGCTTTGTGTGATAGACTGATTTAAAGTTGTTATTTACAATAATCATCCACTCCAGTGGAGTAGGATTCATAAACACAAAGTTATTAAAGAATCGTTTAGACATAAACAGTTCAAAATGATTCATTGAAAAGATCCAACACAACCCATACGGCAAAATAAATATATTTTCTTTTTAAAAATTGCTCAAATATTTCAAAATGTATTAATGCGAATATATTTTCTACCAATATAAATTTTGGCCATTTTTTGTATATTTTTGAAAATATATTTTAAAATAGAATTATGTTTTTTAAAGCATTTAAACATATATTTTGCCCTTCATATATTTAAATAAAAAAATGCATGTCACATTTGAAGAAAAACTTGTTAACACGTGTGAACATATAACACATTTGAATAAAAATCAGCAAGGAACATACTAACATAGATATAATTTAAACATTATTAAATCATTATGGATGTAGTCTATTCCATCCACATTTGCATTTAGCCTGAATTTAGACTACTGTAAGATTGGAAATTTATTTCTTGGCCCTGAAATACATTTTAAAATACATTTTGGTATGTGAAGGTTGAAACTATGTATATTTTCTGTTTCAATATATATAGTTATATAGTTCAATATGTGTGAGTGTGTGTGTGTGTGTGTGTATATATATATATATATATATATGTGTGTGTGTGTGTGTGTATATATATATATATATATGTATATGTATATATATGTGTGTGTGTGTGTATATATATATATATATATATATATATATAGTTTCAGTATTCAGTATATATTTTCATATATTTTCAGTAAAAAATATATAATTGAGCTTCACTGTTTACAACGTATATTTAGCATATATTTAAAATATATTTTGGTCAGAATTTTTTTTTGCACATGCAACAACAAGAATGAGTTGTTCATGAATCAAACATCACAACATATCTGATACTATTTAAATGTATTTTTATTTCGGTTTTAGTTCAGTTTTAGTTTGCAGTTTTATTTTGCTTTCATAAAATCAACATTTATGTTCATCATCAAGGTCAGACCCTGATGTTGGGCTTGAATGTTTCAATTCAAGCCTAAAGGTGTTTAATGGAGTAATTACATTTAAGTAATGGTACCAAACTAGTTTATTAGAAGGAGGTGACTGTGTTTACTGTATTCATGCACCATGATATTGACATTAATGTTAAAGAATAAGAGGCAAGGACAGTGGGCTTTTGACAGAAGTGTTGATGTCTCATTCACTAACCTTGCAAACGTACATATTTGTGCAAAAAAAAACTTATTGTGAACTTTTCACACTGAAGTCATAGTGAATTTGTTTGCATTCAAATTTATTTCAAATTATTACAATTCTAAATAATTTAATTTAAACAATGAACGTTAATAGAGGCTAATTAAATTACATAATTACAACTGACTAATTTGGATTTGATTTAAAACTGTATAATTTGAATTAGAATGTAAGAAATGTGTGTGTGAATAATCTTGCGAATCCGGCAGACATTTAATACACAGTTATTAGTGAATGAAACGTTCTGCTTTGTGTTTTTTGGATCCTGTGGCACAAACATCTAGTAAAGGTCACGGCATTTGTCATATGGACCGAGGGATTGTGGAAGGCCTTTAGAAGATTAGTTTACTGCAAGACAATCAAACAACAGAACTGAGGATGATAATGAAAGCGGTACATGATCCATAAGCTTTTGTGATTAGCACTAGCTGCCCAGACGTGTTGCTGGTCTTTTAATCTGCCACCAGACATCAGCAGATTGAGTGTAATGCCCATATGACAAGATCTTCTTCACTTCTAATGATCTCTTCACTCTTTTGTCTCCTGTTTGATGTTAAAGTACAAAACGAAATGGTCTAGGCCTCAGTGGGTATTAAAGTTGAATGGTTGTGAATGTTTAGTACAGAGACTCTAATATGATTCAGTGTCAACATGTATGATATAACCAGACCCGGTCTTGATGGAATACCTCATGGCAAATTTATTCTCCCACTTGCAGAGAAAAGAGTCTTCTGATGAGAGCGTGTACTCGGGGAAAAACATTTTGAGGAGATATTAGTCAAATTTCTAGTGTAGCTTGTTGTGCTATTCACTTGGCTTCGCTAATGGTAGGAAATGTTATATCTGCAAACTCCAGAGTATAAAACACGCTAATGTTGAAATCTGCGTTTTGCCATTTGTGGCTCCGTTTTGATTGGATGCTATTATTGTAAAACTAAAACGTCACCAAAAGCAGATAATGCTTTGAAATGCATGAACTTTCTTTTGATTATATGTATGTACATGGTCCGCTTAAGGGCTCCTTTAGTCCTCTTATCCCAAGCTCATAAAATGCATTTTGTTTAATCCCGCTCTACATATTTTTCCCTCCCTTTCTCTCTCTCTTTCGTTATTTCTCTCTTTTGGCTTGCTGTAAACGGGTCAACACTAGAGTGCTGTCCTGTGTGGTGACAGCCAATCAATTCTTTGTTGGTACTGGTGACTGTGCGGCTCAGCCAATCAGCTCTCTCGCACTGACATCCTCCTGCACAGACTGCGATTGGCTGGAAGATGGACTAAACTCTGGGTTGAGAAGTGGTCTCAGTGCTCTGTCTTATTTAGATTAAAAGTGCGAATTAAAAATTAATGTTACAGCATGAGAAGGAGAACGAGTGCCTGCAGCATCAGACATCAATGATTTATCACAGTAAAGTATCTCATGTCTCACGGCGAGAGGAGAATTTGAAGTTGTTTTCCAGCGGTGAGGACTAGAGAATGATATGGACGAACAAAACATACATGAGAATTTAGTGGTGGAATGACAGCAGGTGTGTGTGTGGGTGAGTGTTTGCGTGTGTGTACATTTGCACCTGTTCCTATAGCTCTTTCAAACAGGCTACAACCACACTGTGCTACTTTGCATAATACATAGAGAGTATCATCCACTAATTAAAAATGTAGTGCTCTCTAGGTCTTGGCACAGTCTGGGGGGTGGGGGGTGGAACTGAGGAGACACTTCTCACTTTTGCTGCTCATAGGTGTGCATATGCTAAACATAATGGTGTCTAAACATCAGAGGCCCCTGGTGAAATTGCTTATATTTTTCAACTTTAAGTCAGTAAGTTAAATAACAAATCATAAGCAGAATTATTTAAGGGGAAAAAGTTGAAAATGTAAACTGAAAAATGAATTTCGTTTTGCTTTAGGGCAGAATACTAAATATTTCCTCTTCATCACAACTCTTGCATCACCAAACAGCTTTCTTTGTTTTTGATTCAAATTTTTCAAAAAACAGGTTTAAATGAAAATAAATAAATAAATAAAAACTCCTGTGCTTTTTACTCTTTTAGATCCCACTCTGTGTCTGATATTTGTAGATGCACATTGCAAAATAAATAAATAAAATAACATAAAAAATAAATCAATCAATACAAATTGTAAAAATATGTAAACTTCCTTAAAGAGTGCAAAATAAGACTTGAATGAAACATGTCTTGAATCCCTTGCAAATGTTTTTCTTTAAGGTTTTAATTAACATAATTTCATAAATTAATTAATTTACGGTAAGTTTTTGAAGGCAATAATGTTTAACAAGGCTGTATTTATTTGTTACATTTATTAAATAAACAGAATCATGTGAAATATTATTACAATTTAAATTAATAAGCAGTAATTTATTCCTGTGAAGCAAAGCTGAATTCCCAGCAGCCATTACTTCAGTCTTCAGTGTCACATGATCCTTCAGAAATCAATATGCTGATTTGGTGCTCAATAAACATTCTTATTATTGTCAATATTGAAAACACTTGTGCTGCTCAATAATTTGTGGAAGCCACATTTTATCACGTTATCACATTTTACTAATTTAATAATGCATCACTGTTGAATGAAAGTGTTGTTTTCATACAAAACTCCAATCTTTTTGTGTATATATTTGTTATATATCTCGTTTCATATGGTAATGATTATTACACAAATTTGCTTCTAGTTTTAATGGAAAACAAGACAAAAATACTGATCTGTTGAAATTATTATTTTGAAGTGCAGATTCTGACCAAAAGTCAGTGGTGTTGCATAAGGACAGTACGCTTGCTCTAATAATTTTCACTCTCTGATGTCGATATATATTATATTGTTACAGCTGACCTTAGATCTGCTTTTAGAAGTGCTGTGGAGTTCACTTTTTACTTGTGTTTTTCTCTGGTAATAGAGTAAATGATTTGCTTGTGTTTGTGTGTGTGTGGGGTGTGTGTATATATTGGTACTCTAAATTCTATGCTGTGCACACAAATACACAAAAAAGGGGTCTAGCTAGCTGTCGTTGTCCCTTATTGTATGTTTGTATGCTTCAGTGGACCATACAGGTCATGCTATTGATTAATTCCTTGGACGTCATAGCAACTAGCCTTGCTGTTTACACTATAACATTGGAGAGGCGTTGAGCGAAGTGAAGATGTGCCACTGTGTGGACACTTCCTCAGTACTTTGTCTAACTTCAGAACACTAATGCTGAACAGACTGTTAATTCTCACTAAGGCTAATGCTAGCTCTTCCTGAATGTTAGCATTTGGGAGCATTAGCTGAGATTACCAGGGCTACATGTATTGTAGGCTAAGCTAATGCTTTAGAAGCTAATCAGTGTGAAGGAAATCGCGTGACTGATGTGAACGTTGATTCACCTGCCTTTGTTGTCACAATAGTCCTATGAATTAACCTCTGCTCTTTGGCATCATTACAGTCAAATCAATGACCAGGTCATCTGCAGTACGTCAATAAAGTGCTCCATCTAATATATTTTTGAAAGAATTTACAATTAAAGTTTTAATACATTTCAATTCAAATGTATCGGACTACATATACATTACTATAAATCTATTTAAACTATTTAATGTATATATTTTTGTGATAGATCTTAAAGTAGAATTACTTATATTTTTACATTGTATATTTAAATATTTTATGTTTTTGTATATTTAATATTTATCAATGCGTGTACTGTATATTAGTTTTTTTCAACTGTTTACACACACAATCTATGCTTGTCACACAATTTCTGAAACCTGACACTCAAACACCAGAACCACACACCAAATCTGCAAAACCATACACTAATTCTCAGGCTTTGACTCAGTTTTCAATTTCATAAAACACTTTTTGAAAAACACAACATACAGTTCTCTATGTATCACACAAAAATCTAACAGGAGAGTGAGTGAGTGCTTCATTTTGCAAGAGATGTGAGGCATTTTGCATTTGTGTGTGCGCAATTCTTGGATTTGTGTAAAGTTTTGAAAATATGTGTAAGCAGTTGAAAAAAAACTGTAATATAAATATATTTAAAGTATATTCAATTATTATTGAAGTATATAATATTTGCGAAATATATATATTTTCACTTTCAAATGCTGATTAAAAATCCTGACAGTTTACAGTACAAGTGAGCAAGACCCTGATAGTTTTGCCTTTTGTAGGTGACCATCAGACTGCTGTATTTTCGAGTGCTGTCCACATTTCCACAGGATTAGTCCTAATCTGCTCTGGTTGTGTTGACACAGAGGCAGTTTGAGGTAATGCTGGTGCCGTTTTTTATTTATTTGACACAGTGACTGGCTTGCTAAAACATTCAAAAAGGATAAGTAGATATGAGACAACCTCTGTACTTCAACTAGTAAGCACAAAACCTGCTGGGACCCAGTAATCTGGAGTGTGTGTGTACGGGTGTATAAGAAGAAGATATGTGATCCGGTGACGAAGCAAGACACTGTGGGTAACTGAGAATCAGCAGCTATTTGACCCCTGGCACATCACAAACTGCTAAAGGTTACAGTTCATAGTCTAAAATGCCTGTATGTTTATCTGAAGCGGTGTGAAGAGAATGAAGGAAACCGTGGTCGTGCATCCAAATCAATTGAAGAATACAGTCACATGCTTGTGCGCAATGAAGTAGGAGTTTCACAGCAGGATAGAGAATCATTTTCAGCTTGACCTGCACAGACATCATTTGTGTCTACCTGTTCATGCACACAGAAAGTGTACAAAAAGTAGGCTATACAAAAAAAAAAAAAGTGTATGAAAAGTGTACAAATTTGCCATATTTCGCTGAGATTATGCAGGTTTTGTGTTGCTGTGTAAAAGGGATGCATCTGTGTGAAGAAAAGACACACAACACTTCTCAGGGATGGTAGCAACCTTTTATAAGAACAGAGCTATGGTCCTTCTGCTCTTTGCTAGTCTTATTGTGGCTATAAATCAGTCTCAGGTGCTTCTGTTTGATTATAATCAGTGTTATCTCACTTCCTTTCTTCACCAGTTGTGTGTGTGCAAAGAAGATAAGGGGGTTTGCTCCATTTAGAGGTGATCATGCCTATGCAGTGTTCGCTCTAAGGCCTTCATCCTCTACAATGAGAGGTTCAGAGGGTTGAAAGGTGCAGGGGTCAGAAATACTAGTCATTCAGAGGGCATTTTTATGTCATCTGTTACGTCAAGACAAAGGAGTTGCTGTTATTGTTGCGCAAAGGCTGATGCTAATGAACTGGTTTCAGGCTAACTACTTGTTACCTTGAAATCTCTATACTTTATTAAAGAACAGTTTATTCCCTGGTAGTGACATTAAAGCAATCATTTGTGTACCTGTACAAGTATTCCATGTGATTGATGTTAAACAAAGCATTAAAAACCCCAGCATATTCCATGTCAGTGGTAAGCTTGAACAAATGCAGTATATTGACTGTAGCATTTCTACTTCAACTGCACAAGATGGGAACGCATTTTTATCATTTCTTGGGTCAAAGAGTCAGAATGTGCAATATATTTTCTTCTCTCATACTCGCTCTGACTGGATGGGCTTAAAGCCACAGCGAGGACACTTTATTGTCACGTAGCCAGACTTTTATGACCTTACCAGAAAAGTCATAAGGCCACATGCAGTGACTTTTTCTATTCTGCAGACCACGAAAGAAGATATTTTGAAAAATGTTGAACGTTAAAGAAGATATTCTGGGAAATTTTTTGTCAATCTATTGGTCAGTGGTCACCAAGACTGTTTGGTTACCAAAATTATTCAAAATAATGGTAACACTTGACAGCAAAAATTACAGTTTTTTTTTTTTTTTTAACTGCTTACACACATTTTCAAAACTTTTCCTATTTTTTTAAAAACTTTACACACAAATCCAAGAATTGCTCACACAAAATGCAAAATGCCTCACATCTCTTGCAAAATGAAGCACTGCATTCAAAATATCACAAACACATCTCAAAAGCAAACATTTATCTTACGTTGCAAACACCTTTTTATTTTTGGATCTATCATATACACACACTTACTCAAAACCTAAAGGTCTTCTTTCATGAGCAGAGAGATGTTGAAAAATTCACAGTAAACATGAAAGCAAGATTGAAACCAAACTTTTTTACTGTAAGCATTTGTGGTTGTGAATACAGTATTACACAATACGAAAGAAAAAATTACATCAAGCATGTGTAGTTGTGTAGATGTGTATTTATAGGCCTATTCTAAAGCCATGATTGGTTGGTGCTCAGTAAAGCAATGAGTGTTTGCAGGTGAGGAGTTAGTGTGAGGCACTGATGAATTAGTGTGGCAATTTGATTGGTTGTGTTTGAAAAAGGAAATCAAGTTACTTCCGTCTGTTACATAGAGAATTGTGTTTTGCAAAAAGTGTCAAAGGCCTGAGAATTAGTGGATGGTTTTGCAGATTTGGTGTGTGGTTCTGGTGTTTGAGTGTCAGGTTTCAGACATTGTGTGACAAGTAAAGATTTTGTGTGTAAGCAGTTGAAAAAACTGTAATAATAATGCTTTATGGGTATTTTGCATTGTTTGTTAACTAATGAGTTAACTAATGTTAACAAATGGAACCTTATTGTAAAGTGTTCAAATATCTTTTTCTTTGTGCCACAGATGAAAGAAGGTCAGCCAGGTTTGGAACAAAATGATGGAGAGTTAATAATGACAGAGTTTTTATTTTTGGGTAAGCTGGTCCGTTTTTTTAGTAATGGATTAGTCATCAGTAATGGATCAGATCATTTGTTTCAGATGAGCATTTTAAAGTAGTTGTTTTGGAAAAGCACTGCAACACTGAAGTGCCCTATGTACAGAATATATCATTTATGCCCTTTGAATCACACTAACAGATGGAGATCAGCATGCATGGTGCTTTTGTAATTACAAGTGTGTTTTTAATGCCCACATGTTGTGTGTTTGAAAACAGCCAGTATTCAGATGGATTCTAAATGGACACAGATTATACTATCAGTGAAAGTGCTCTCTAGAGTCATTGGTACTCAGTCAAACCTGAATAACCAGTGCTGCATGTGTTGGGTTTATAATAATAGGGGTGTGTTATGCTTATTTATTTTATTCTGTGTATGTGCTTGATATTCTGTGTGATATATACTTTTTTGCTGATTTCACACCAGATTAAATTCTGAAGGGACACTCAAATGATGTTCTTTCAGTGAAATCCATCTAGAGCTGTCAGAAAAACCTGAATAACCTGTACTTTGTATCTGTGCTTACTAGTGTGTGTGCATGCAAGCATTTGTGTGTTTGAAAACAAGAAGAACTGTTTGGTGTAATTGTTTTGTGTAATTGCTGAGATTTATTGATTTCACTCTGTTAAATGAGCACAAATTATTCCTTGTCAGAATGTTATTGAGTTTTCACTCTTAATATTGTAATCAGAAAAACCTGTGCTACTATATTGAACCAAGTGACTGTTATATGGAAGTAATCCATCACAACATTCACGCTGGAGAGACTTAATTACAGCTTACACTGTGATGTTAAGTTTGTATGATTTCAATAGTTTTATATGCTACAATAATAGTTTATAAAAGTGTCTAAATGTGAGGCTCAGATTGATCATCGTCCAACTGATTTGAACATTTTCTTAGGAAGTTTCACTTTGGATCTCTCATTGGACTCTGTGGTGTTTGTGGAGTTAGGGGCAGGACAATCTGTTTGACAGAACAATGGCAGGTGACCTGTTCTTTTTTTCCCATTTTGGTACCATTAGTAAAGCATACATTACATTGTTTTAAAAGACTACAATATAATTGTAGTATGAAGCACTATAGTGCAAGTTATAACTGAAAGAGACAGTAACTGTTATCAGGATCAGAACTGAGTCTGTTGGAAATCAGATACTTAAGGCCTGACAAATCATTTTCAGAAATCTTTAAACATATCTCCACAAGAATCCACTAAATGCGTTTATTTACTTTTTATTTATTTAGTGTTTTTTTCTATTATATATTTATTTATTTATTTTTACAAAATACAAGATACTAAAAACTATTTTTTTAAAATACACACACACACAAACGCACACATATATAAATATCTCTATACATATACATACAGTATGTATGTATGTAAATACACGTGTGTGTGTGTGTGTGGGTTGGTATTTGTGGTTTACGGTGACACAAATTTGTTTAATGACATGTTTAATGGGTATGACAGAGGTATTACAATTTGAAGGTGGTTTATGAGGACACTTCCTGTGTCCCTGTAATTCAAAAGACTTAAAAAACATACTAAATGGTGTTTTTTAGAAAATCTAAAATTGCACAAAGTTTCCTGTAAGGGGTAGGTTTAGGTGTAGGGTTGGTGTAGGGCGATAGAAAATACAGTTTGTACAGTATAAAACTCAATACGCCTATGGAGACAATACCAACAAATACCAACATGTGTGTGTGCATGTGGGTGTGTGTGGGTGGGCTCGTGTGTACCTGGTATTCCTACATTATAGGATAGTAATACCTGTAATTTCCTTGTGGGGACATTTTTTAGGTGATAAATCATACAAAAATTTTTTTTTTCTTTTTGAAAATGTAAAATGCAGAAAGTTTCTGTGACTCTGTGACCGGTAGTTTAGGGGATCTAAAATATTGTACATATTGCATAAATATATATGTGTGTGAGAGAGAGAGAGAGAGAGAGAGAGTTCCTCTGTACACTGTTGCTCTGGGAATTTAGTTGGTCTATGGGTCGATATTTGGATCAGACTTTGTAAGTTTAGTGCCAAAAGTCACTTTTTATTGGCTTTTACACGTTTTAAGTAATATCAGGTACTAAAACTAAAGTGATTTTATCAGAAATATACATTTAGCTTGAGCCAGCAGAGGTATGTATTCAATGTTAAATACTGTGCATTTACTGGTAAAAGATTGATGGTCTGGTGAACTCTGCGTGAGATTGTTCTTGAATTGCCGTCTGTTCAGGGCTCCCAGGCAGGAGACCAGACAACATTATCATTAGTCTTAATTAGGTCTTTCTCTGGTAGCTCTGCCTCCTCTCTGGCACTTTACCCTCACGGGTCCTTGTTACCAAGCATGTGTGTGTGAGAGAGAGCAAAGACGTAAAGGATCTTTGTCCTCGTTGGCCTATTTGTGTAAGCATGTAAAGTATGACAGGATTTGTATACGTGGGATCATGTCCTATGGGCCCTTGTTACTCTCACATCCTGTGGGCCCTTTTCAGTGCACCTGAAAGTCACCTAAACGTCAGTGTATTCTCTTGTGTGTGTTTCTAGGTAATGCCTCCAGTCCACTGTTGATACATAAACCGATCCCCTGGTCACAGTTGAATGAATATTTTCTAATACATTTACATTATTTTGGGCTGCCTTAGTGTTTAATCATATTATGGTTTTAATGCAGACAGTAAAAGGTCTGTCAGCTGTCAGTGCCGGTATAGTGAATCACTGCTGACTTGTGCAGTTTCATTATGTCTCAGAAGTTCAGCCAAATTCTGTGAAACAGTGTCACATCTATCAGAGTTCGAGGCATCATTTTTTATCACTAACAGCACTGACCTTGGCCCTGAAGGACTCTGGCAGTGAGGATACATAGAGGCATATACAGGCCTGGTCTTAAGTCAAAATGCAGTCTCGTATGCTTAACAGGCTGCATTTATTAAAGAAATAAAATACAGTTAAAACAGTAATATTGTTAACATTATCACAATTTAAATAACTGTTTTTTAATTTTGATTTATTTTAAAATAATCAAGTATTCCTGTTATGGTAAAGCTGGATTTTCAGCATCATTACTTCAATCTTTAGTGTCACATGATCCTTCAGAAATCATTTTAATATGCTGATTTGGTTCTCATGAAACATTTCATATTATTATCAATGTTGAACAGCTGCTGATTAATTTTTTTGTGAAAACCATGGTACTTTTTTAGGATTCTTTGATGAATAGGAAATGTGGCAGAATAATTTGGTTTGATATTGAAAATCGATTGTAAATAATGAAATTATTCATTAATGATGAAAAAGAAGTAGACTGATCTTTTCTTCCATATTAGCCTGTTTCACACAGTAATACCAGTAAATTGCCGTAAAATTACTGGAACCATTTTACCAGTAAATTCAAACATGCGCTGTTCACACAGGCAGCAATGTTCTGTGGTTTTAAGCACCATTCACATCCCTTTCAAATTACCGGTAAATTATGTGACATTATTAATTAGAAATGGCTTCTAAACGGCTGCGCCTCCTTAGTGTTGTGTTTGTAAACATGGAGGGGTATACATGCTTAGTGATTTTGTTGATGTTTTCATTTTTGTGTCAGACGTTCACAGTCTCACAGGCAGTACGCAAATACCGAACTGAGCTCTCCTTTGCGGCCTCCTGTGCCTGAACGAACAAATACATCTCGCCAGTTTAAATATACAAACACAAAAAGACGAGAAAAGCTTAATTCAGCACCCGCGCAAAATATGTCGAAATACCTTTCTTGATGAGTACCCTCAAAAAAAAGTGAAGGTAAACAGTTGAGAAAGAAATCATGTGTGTATCATTATAGTGGATGTATTGTCTCTTAAAGTGAACTCGCCTAATTTACTAGCTGCTGTCAGTGTCCCTAATGTTAATCCAAGAAATTAAATAAGAAAAAATCACTCACTGCACATTAATGAATTACTTTGTAGTTTTAGCGAGAATTAATCTATATTTAATTCATTCAGTGAAGATTATACAATGCTATTTTACATTTGATTATTCAGTTTCTGTACCTGGACACCTACGCACTTGAAAAACTTGTATCTTTGTTATATTTATTTATTTGTGCTATTTACACAATTTCAAATAGGGCCCATGGGTACAATCTGCACCGGGGCCCTGCAAACCCCAGCTATGGCCATGCTTGGTTGCAGTGATGGGGAAAGTTACTTTTAAAAGTAATGCATTACAATATTGTGTTACTCTCTAAAAAAGTAATGGAAAGTAATGCATTATGATACATTTGAGTTACTTTTTAAATCTGGGCAGGGCTTGCTTGTTTGTTTTTATATATATAAAAAATTATTCTTTTACAAATGTAAAAGCCCTTTCACAACAGAAGTGAAATGTGTACACCTCAGGCTGAAGGAAATGTAAATTCACATCTGTACAGTAGAAGGCGCAGCTCAAACAAATTGCATGAAGAATATGATGCAGGAGAAGAAAGTTCAACACTGTTCAACAAAAATGAAACACAAATGTGTCATTTTTGCTTTGTATGGTTGAATTGAATCATCAAAGGTCAGTAGAAAAGACATTGGTTAAAAAATGAAATTAAATACAGGATCTCACAAAAGTGAGTACACCCCTCACATTTCGGCAACCATTTTAGTATATCTTCTCAAGGGACAATACTATAGAAATGAAACTTGGATATATTTTAGAGTAGTCCGTGTGCAACTTGTATAGCAGTAAAGATTTACTGTCCTCTGAAAATAACTCAACATACAGCCATTATTGTCAAAAAAAACTGGCAACAAAAGTGAGTACACCCTACGTGAAAACAGCTATACGTCGTTTAACCATGCAAAGCCACATGTCCTATTCATCATGTTCATGTTTTTGTCTGCTTGACAGGACTATACAAATTTGTGTATCTTGTATTGAGCAGTTAAAATTTGGTGCTTTGAGTACAATTCTCTCATACTGACCACTGGATGTTCAACATGGCACCTCATGACAAAGAACTCTCTGAGGATTTGAGAATCAGAATTGTTGCTCTCCACAAAGATGGCCGAGGCTATAAGAAGTTTGGTAACACCCTGAAACTGAGTTTCAGTACAGTGGCCTGTCGATCAAAGAAGTTGAGTCCTTGTGCTGTGCGTCAGATGCAGAAGCTGGCTTCAAAAAACAGATGCATGAGTGCAGAAGTGGAAGGTCAGCTTGTCGGTGCTCAGACCATACGCCGCATACTGCAACAAGTCAGTTTGCATGGCTGTCGTCCCAGAAGGAAGAATCTTCTGAAGGTGGCTCACAAAAAAGCCTGCAAACAGTTTGCTGAAGACAACCTGTCCAAGAGCATGAATTACTGGAACCATGATGAGACTAAGATAAACTTGTTTGGCTCAGATGGTGTCCAGCATGTGTGGTGACGCCCTGGTGAGGTGATAAATTAAAATTGTGTCTTGCCCAGAGGTGGACAGTAACAAAGTAAATTTACTTGAGTACTGTACTTAAGTACACTTTTTGCGTATCTGTACTTTACTTGAGTATTATTTTTTCTGGAAACTTGCGACTTTAACTTCACTACATTTGAAAGACAAATATCGTACTTTTTACTCAACTACATTTATATCAAGGTCCCCAAGTAGAAAGTCGTTATATGTAGCAGTTTTTACAGTGTGTGCATTTTCAGATTCACTGAACCCCTTTTTTTCTGCGAAAATCCGGCCTGTGATCTGCCAGGACCTTCCTGTGTTGCCAAGTGTTACAGTATTTATAAGCCTGCAGTTTTCCGCCTAGCTTTAAATGGACATTTGGCTGATTTTACGCAAATCTGGCAACCTTGGGATGTTCCCCACTAAACTAATGTAAACGTAAACTAAAAGCGCTCTAAAAAGGCATGTGTTAACTCATTAAAGCCCTTTGGAAAATTAACCATGTTTTTACTATAGTAACCATAACTATGGTATTTGCATTAAAATCACAGTATCCACAAATTTACTATTATCTCACTATAGTAACCATATGCTATTTGTAGTAAAACTTCAGTAACCACAAATTTACCACACATACATATACATATACATAGATATAGATATATAAACTTAGGCCTACAGGTAAATTGCTGCTTAAAACTGGTCAGGGAAGTATATAAATCTATTATATATATATATATATATATATATATATATATATATATATATATATATATATATATATATATATATATATATATATATATATAATTTTTTTTTTTTAATTTATTTAATTAATTTTTTTTTTTGCAAACAAATGATCAAAAAGTAGGCTAAATGAAAACTTTAGAATCTAAACTGGGAATCAATAAGAATTTAAATCAATAAGCAGAATCAGAATCTGAATGGATAAAATTCAAACAATACCCAACCGTAGCCACATGTTGTGAAGTTCACTGATTTCTGAGCATTTTATGAACACTGATCAGTTGATGGCAAAATTCAAAAAGACGGTTCTTTGGCGCAACCTGCACACCCATGGTCATACTGACAGAGTATGATCCAGTTTTCTGAAAAGACTAAAGGTTTGTTTGCCTAAAATGAACCATATCATAGACTTCAATATCTCTTTGAAAAATAACTTTGTAACTTTGAACTCACTTTAATACTTGTTTAAATGTAGTTGTAGGAGTGTTAAATAAAAAAAAATAAAGATGATTTTTTTCATTCAGTTGTTCCATTTTTATATGTTTGGTAACATAAAAGCTCTTAATTCCAAAGATAATACAAGTTAATCAGTGTATTCAGTAGGTTGCATTAGTGGCATAAGGTATTGTAAGTATACAACAATGCGACAGTAAAACAATGCATTTACTTTTTACTTTTGATACTTAAGTACTTTTAAAAACATGTACTTCCGTACTTTTACTTAAGTAAAAATATGTCTTTACAACTTTCACTTGTAGTGGAGTAGTATTTGACCAGTAGTATCCGTACTTTCACTCAAGTAAGGAAGTTGTGTACTTTGTCCGCCTCTGGTCTTGCCTACAATCAAGCGTGGTGGTGGTAGCATGATGGTCTGGGGCTGCATGAGTGCTGCTGGTACTGGGGAGCTGCGGTTCATTGAGGGAAACATGGATTCCAACATGTACTGTGACATACTGAAGCAGAAGATGATGCCCTCCCTTCAGAAACTGGGCCAAACGGCAGCTTTCCAGCATAATAACGACCCCAAACACACCGCCAAGAGGACAACTGCCTTGCTGATGAAGCTGAAGGTGATGGAGTGGCCAAGTATGTCTCCAGACCTGAACCCTATTGAACATCTGTGGGGAATCCTCAAGCTGAAGGTGGAGAAGTGGCATGTGTCTAACATCCAGCAGCTCCGTGATGCCATTACAGAGGAGTTGAAGAGGATGCCAGCAACAACCTGCGCAGCTCTGGTGAACTCCAAGCCCAGGAGGATTAAGGCAGTGCTAGATAACAATGGTGCCCCTTGGACACGATGTTGACACTTTGGACACGGTTTTGACATGTTCACTTAGGGTGTACTCGTTTTTGTTGCCAGTTATTTGGACAATAATGGCTATATGTTGAGTTATTTTTAGAGGACAGTAAATTTGTACTTCTGTACAAGCTGCACATTGACTACAAGTTTCATTTGTGTAGTATTGTCCCTTGAGAAGATATACTAAAATTGTTGCTGAAATGTGAGGGGTGTACTTACTTTTGTGAGATACTGTATACATGATATTTGTCTTATTTAACATATTTAATTATTGCACGTTTTTGTATAATATTCTTGTATAATATAATGCAATATTTGCATTTGACTGTTTTTATTCATTTTGAGCAATAGTGAATCTGTTTTTGTGCAGGTGAGATTAGTAAATGCATGTTCACATTTAGTCTTGGACTACAGTAACATCATGCACTAACATTCACACAGCGCACACAGCCTCTGCACTTGCTCCCGATTTCTCTCAACATGGCAACACGAGAGCTGTTAGCCAAGACATGGAAACAAAGTAATTGGCATTACTTATTTGAAACAGTAACACAAATATTTCCTTCTAAATTAAAAAGTAATGCGTTACTTTACTAGTTACTTAAAATAAAAGTCTGATTACGTAACCCACATTACTTGTAATACTTTACCCTCAACAATGCTTGGTTGTATGCAACAGTTGTTGACTGGATTTTGAGATGTGGTCTTTGCAATCAAAAGTGGAGGCAGATGAATATGAGCTTCCATGAGCACGGTTTAAGCAGACAGAATGATTGGAGAAGTCTTGCATACAGAGAGAAGTCCTTTGTTTTCACTGAAAGATCCTGTTCTGAAATTTTGGTGAAATATTATGAGGTCAAAACAATTTAAAAAAAGCACATATACATGAATGAATTGTTCACAATAATATAAATGTAGAAAATAGATGGAGGGTGGATTTTCATTTCATATCAACTTTAAAATATATTGATTATTTAGTAGACTAAAAATGGGTATGTAATATATTTTCATGGATAAATAAATGTTTCCTTTCTGATAAACATGGGATGTGAGTATATTTCAGACTGTGATTTCCTGGCCATGTAACCTCTTCACTCTCCCTGCTGAGATAACCGAAGAGAGGAAATGGGGATTATGCTTTTTTTTTCTTTTTTCAGATAGGCTTTTTGCAGCATGATTGTGTGTTTTCAAGTTTTTTTGCAAACCAGGCCTACCAGAGAGCCTTATTGAAATTCAATAGGCTGTGAAAATGACATCTATGAGGAGATGGGGCCCTTGTGAACCAGCCCTTTCCAAAGTGATTTGTGTTTGTGTGACTGCATTTGTGTGTGTGTGTGTGTGTGTGTGTGTGTTCATATATGTCAGTGTGCACTAGTGTTATCAAGCATTGAACAGTGAACCCTCTTTATATGTGAGATGGGTAAAATGGAAAATAAATAGAGATTTCCATTCACTTACATTTCTCTCATAGAGGCATATGTCCCCTCTTGATTATGTTTCTTTGCAGGTGGCCTATATGCTGTTGAAAATGATGTAAGTTAAGTATGTAGAGGCTGATCGATTTAAAAATGATAAGCAAATGTTGCTTTGCAAAATGCTGTCAGTGTGTATTACTGCTACAATATAAAAAACGTTAATAAAAAATTGTTTATAGAAATATAAATGTTAACCACATTTTGTTTCATGTTTGCTTTTGTGCATTTAGACTCTGACTAATCAATTAGTCGATCGTCATGACAACTCAAACACACACATGCATACACACAAAGAAAAATTGACAACCTATTCCTGGTCAAAAGACCAAACTATTAAAAAGTCTCTTCAGAATTCATGTAAAAAAGCCTGAGGGTGGAAAAAAAAATTGTTCATTATCTGCACACACTAAAAAGGTTGGACAGTTTTTTAGCACCAGAACCTCAGCTGTCTCTCTCTGTATTTCCAGAGGCAGTGTGTGTGTGTGTGTGTGTGTGTGTGTGTGTGTGTGTGTCGCTGGCCCCTCTGCTTTTTGGTTATATAAGAAGATTAACACACTGTTCCCTCCCTCTCTTGTGGCACACACTCACACAAATCACTCATGCACTCATTGGCACTGTTCCCCTGCCTCTTCTAATGAAGTTTATTTCAGGTGACAAGGGGGAAAACCACATTCTGGGACCCCCTTTTCAACAGGGACGTGTACAGTTCAAAAATGAATTGGAACTTAAACTCAGATTTAATTCCTGAATCTAAATTTAATTTTAAATTGATGTGGCAAACAGGAATTTGATTTTGAACCCAAGCTAGTATAATTAAAATAAACTAAAATTCTAAGAAATGTATAATATGACTGCCCTTGTATAGTTTTAAATAACATTTCATGCTGCAGTATTTTCATAAAAATGGTCATTTTTGCTATATATTTACATTTAACTAAAAATACAGTAATGGACATTTTGTGCCACAGTATGGCAAAAATTAAAATAAATTTGACTTAAATTATAAATTGTTTTAACAATGTTAGAATTTTAAAAACATTTCTAATTACGTCTAATCATACAAAATGGGTAACGATTAAAAATAAAGTCTCCCTTATTAATATTAGTTAATGCATTTGCTAATGTATTAACAATTAGTAATATAATTATACAGCATTTATTAATATTTGTAATATCAATTAATACAAAACAATTGTTCATTCACAGTGCATTAACTAATGCTAACAAATACAACTTTTGGTTTAGATATGTTTTAGTAAATGTTATTAATATTAACTAAGATTAATGCTGTAGATATTGTTCATTGTGAGTTCATGTTAAGTAATGCAGTTAACTTATGTTAACAAATTAGACTTTATTGTAAAGTGTTGCACAAAAAATGTGTTCTGTTCCAGGAAATAGGAGTAGGAGTAATTAATAGGGCATAATTATTTATATAATTAATAATTCATGTTTTATAATGTCTGAAAACATAAGATTCCAGTTTAATATCTTTTGGGTCAAATTCCAGCTCATGATTTGAAAAGAAGCTAATTGTTTTATTCTGTCACAGTCACACCCTATAATTTTGTAACTAAACTGCCTTGAGATTTGATATTATTGTATTCTCTACGTTTTACCTTCTGAACAGAGTAAATATTGTTTGTGGGCATTAACTGGCATCTCACGGTTGCTCTTTGGGTATTAGCTGCAATGGGCATTTCCCCAAGAAATGATGGTTTGTAAGAGAGTTTGTTTTCTAAATGTTCTGTCGATGTTCCAGGACATGGTGAGTTGTTTTCCAGTATACATTCCTGGGAACGGTAGCCTGGCCAGATGGTCTTGGAAGTCAGTAACCTGACATAAACTCACAACCCACAGCAAGGTGTGCGTGTGTGTGGGGGGATGGATTTAAAGTGGCAATTAGGTCAAATCACATAAAAGACTTGAATTTTGTTTATTCATGCATATCACTGCAGCGTCCTGTCACAGTGTGAACATGAACTTGTATCAAATCTATATGTTTATTCCAGTGTTCAAATTAGGGGAAAAAATTGAAGACTGGCTATTTGTATAAGGTTATGGTTATGTAGTGCATGATTACCTTAAAGTGAAGCTTCCCCACAAATGGTTCATTGCTTTAGGGTCAAGTTAATCAAGTCTGGGAAATCGCTACCTAAAATGAAACCAGGCTGGACCCATTACTGTAATACATAGGGAGGCATAGTATGTTGGTTTTACTTGATTACTTGATTATAAATGGTTAATGTGTAATAGCATGGGATTTGTACCCAAGATGATTTATATCAGAATTAATAGTACCTCTGGCAGAAATGAGCCGATTTGGGCCCAAAAAAAAAAAAAAAAAAAAAAAATATATATATATATATATTGTCAATATATAAAAATATATTTATAAATATAATAATTTTTATACAAAATATAATTTTAATTTGAAAGTCATATTTCACATATATGTGAAATATATTTTGGTCAGAAACATGTGTTTATTTTATTTATTTTTAGTGTCCTGTAGTCAGATGTTAAATATACAGATTTTTTAATCATTCTCATGCTTTGAAAAGTATTTTGCTTCTCTCATTCACCTCGCTTCACGAAAAAAAGGCGTGAAACATAACATTATGTTCCTGTTGTGTGACTTCTGTGTTGTTTTACTGGTAAATCATTGTTTCATTGTTATAAGAGTCTATTGCAGTGGAAATGCACACAGACACATGCACACACACTGTCAAATGGATTGTAAACTTTTTTTGCTCATGCTGCTGACGGTTTAGCATTTTTGCTTGTATCTGTAGCCCTTCTGAGCTTAACATCCATTCAGATCAGAAAGCAGCACAGCTCTGTTCCCATTAAAAGGGGCTTTTTGATTTCCAGTGAGCAGTGTCACATGAAAATAAGAATTCACCCTGTTGTGCAAGTTGTTTTGAGAATGCCTCATCTCATTGACAAGCTCCCTCTGGACAGATCTTTTGTGCCCATTAGGAATTTTGTCAGGAACACACTTCATCACAGATTTTCTCTTTTAGATTGTATATAGTTTTTAGGGAATGCTTTTGTAATTTCTCATTTTCTTGAAAAAGATGCGTGTGGCCATCTCTTGCGATAGCAATGCACCTCTGCCAGGATAAATAAGGTAGTAACATACCTGACAACTCAATTTTGATATTTTCCAAAGAAAATCTGAATGGTGCCTGCCAGTGCAAAACCCTTGAATGCAAAAAAGTGACATTTTAGTGTTAAGGATAAAAAGAAAATCTCTTCTAATGCCAAAAATAATCTCCCTCAAAAGAAGATACATTGAAAACCAATCATTATATTTTGACGTTTGCACATGGAAAAGTTGTAAAACTTCAACAAATGATTTGTCAGGACGTTATTGGGAAATGCAGGATAATTTGAATACCGACTATTGCCCAAAGGAAATTGGGCAACTGTTGAACTTGTTTGTCTGAGCTGTACGGTTACTCAGTCCCTCTCTTGTACTCTTTTCTGATTACACAGCAACCAGATGTTAAGAAAAATGTGTGTTCAATCCCGGCTCACTCCTTTTAGATGTGTATTTTTTTTTACAGTGTACACTTTGACCGAGTGAAACACTGAATTTTTTTTTTAACCTGGGTTACCAGGGTCCAAGGTCTAAATATTTTGCCTTTAAACTACCTGTTGTAAGTTCTGGTAAAGACTCTTAATGTTTAATATTTTTCAGTTTTTGTTTGTGGTGAGAGATTCTTGAGGGTTGGGTCTGGTGACTGCATGACACATTTTGTCATAAATGTGGTCATCATTTTCAAGTTCTGTCTCCTAATGGATTCCTGAAACATCAGCAATCAGTCTGTGGATTACCAAAATCACATCCCACAAACATCAGAAGATGATGCCGTAAATGCCATTGATGTGTGGTTGTAAAGCGCTTATAGCCGTGACCTTCTCAGTAACGTTTAAGGAATTTATGAGAACATCCACAGCCTGAAGGAGAAATGGGAAGGGGTTTTCAATGGGTGATTTTTGTGTCGGTTTGTCAGTCTTCTGTCATGTGTGTCATGTGTTCCCGCCTCTTGTTTCCTTATTTGGTTTGCTTCCTGTCCTTGTTGAGTGTGATTGTCTGTTATTCAGTTCAGGTGTGTGTTATTATGTCTAATTATCATGTGTATTTAGTTCATGCCTGTTCAGTTAGTTTTCGTCTGGTCTACTCGTTACTCCCCGGTGTTCCTGTCTGTGTCAATCTTGCCTTGTCTTGCTGGATTCATTAAAGTCTGTATTTTGAGTTATCCTCGTCTCCTCGTTACTCTCTGCTGTGTGCACCATGACACAGTTTAGTTTTTCAGCATCCTGTTGATATTTTTTTAGGGAACTGAACAAAAAAGAAAAAAAAAAAGTTTTCAGACTAGGAGAAAATTTGTCAGTCTTTGTTGGACAGTATTAGATAATTCAATGCCAAGGTTAACAGCGGTAAATGGTCTTTCATCACAGATTCCGGCACTGAACTGTAGCATGTAAAAAAAATATCACAGAGTGACAACTGCATTGCCCAATAACTGGCCACAATCAAAGTTTTACACAACCTACCAAACAATGTAACACCACAGACAGGATTTATTATACAAAACAATCTGAATGGGAAGTGCAAAAATCAATGTACAGTAGCGAGTATTTTATTAGTTCAGTATTCAGTTCTTTGGCAAATTTTTTTGTAACTGTCTTACATCATTCTCAGCATTGCTTCATGTACAGTGCTTATAGAAAGTCTTCATACCCCTTAATTTTTCTCAAAATTTGTTATGTGGCGTTATGTTAAACTGCTTTAAATTATTTTTTTTCCCCACATAAATCTACACCCCACTCACCATATTGACAAAGCAAAAACTGGATTTATCACAACTTTGCAAATTTATTAAAAAGGAAACACTGAAAAAATGACATTGCGCAAGTCTTCATACCCTTTGCTTTGACACTTGAAATTTAGATCAGGAGCATTCCAGTTTCACTGGATCGTCTTTGAGATGTTTCTATTGTCACGTTAAGCACACACGAGGAGACGAGGAGTAACTCAAAATACCAGTCTTTAATAAAATCCAAAAAGTGGTGATCCTGTGTTGATTAACAAACACAGGTGGAACAGAATGAACATAATCAAGGAGAACTGAAACAGGTGGGACTAAAATTAACTAAACGAGAACAGGAAAAGGAACAAAACCAAATATGGGCATACATGAGGGAAAACTAAGTCAAGGGGAGCACGAGACAGAAAAACACAACACAAGACAAGACAGGACACAGGTCTGACATCTATACACCGACTGGAGTTAACCTGTGACAAATTCAGTTGATTGGACATGATTTGGAAAGGCACACCTGTCTATATAAAGTTTAACAGCTGAAATGGATGTCAGAGCAAAAACCAAGCCATGAGGTCCAAGGAATGACCTGCAGAGCTGAGAGACAGGATTGTGTTGAGACAGATCTGGGAAGACTACAAAAAATGTCTGCTGTGTTGAAGGTTCACAGGAGCATTTGGCCTCCATAATCCTTAATGGATGAAGTTTGAAACAATCAGGACTCTTCCTAGATCTAGCCTCCTGGCCAAACTGAGTAATCGAAGGAGAAGGGTCTTGGTTAGAGAGGTGATCAAGACACTGATGGTCACTCTGGTTGAGCTCCATGATCTTATATGGAGATGGGAGAAACTTACAGAAGGACAAACATCACTGCGACCAATCTGGGCTTGATGGCAAAGTGACCAAACTCAAGCTTCTCCTCAGTAAAGATACATGGAACCCTGATTTGAATTTACAAAAATACACCTAATAACTCTCAGACTGTGAAAAAAAAGATTCTCTGGTCTGATGAACCTGAATTCCTTATTCATGTCTGAGGGAAACCAAGCACACTTATCACCTTCATAATACCATCCCAGCGGTGAAGCATGGTGGCGGCAGCATCATGCAGTGGGGGTGTTTTTCAGCAGCAGGGACTGGGGAAGTGATCAGAGAAGACGGAAAGCTAAATGCAGCTAAATACAGAGATATCCTTAATGAAAACCTGGTTCAGAGCGCTCAGAACCTCAGACTGAGCTGAAAATTCACCTTCCAACATGACAATCACCCTAAGCACACAGCCAAGACAATGCAGGAGTGGCTTAGGGACGACTCTATGGACGTCCTCGAGTGGCCCAGCCAGAGCTGGGACTTGGAACCAATCAAACATCTTTGGAGAAACCTATAAATGGCTGTCCACTGATGGTCCCCCAGCCAACCTGACAGAGCTTGAGATGATTTAAAGAGAAGAATGGCAAAAAAAAAAAAAAAAAAGGCAGATGTGCAAAGCTTGTTGCATCATACCCAAAAAGACTTGAGGCTGTAATTGTAGCCAAAGTGCTTCAACTAAGTTTTGAGTTAAGGGTATGAAGAGTTGTGCAATGTCATTTTTTCAGTGTTTCCTTTTTAATAAATCTTCAAAGTTGTGAAAAATCCGGGTTTTGCTTTGTCATTATGGTGAGTGGGGTGTAGATTTATGTGGAAAAAAAGTCATTTAAAGCAGTTTAACATAACGCAACATAACAAAATGTGAAAAAAATGAAGGGTATGAAGACTTTCTATAGACACTGTAGGTGCTATAGTGGATATTATCTTCTGTTTTTTTCTTTAAACTAAGAGTGAATTGTCTAATCTGAGAGCCACTAGCAGCACTAAAGAGAATAAAAATCAGTTGACTTTGCGACATTAGCTCAACCAACAAATTTAGTTTAACAAATGACTGCTTGTTTGCATTGAACAGTGGCATAATTGTATGAAAACAGGTAATATTTTTGTAATTCTGTTTGGTGCCAATAGTGTTGCTAGGGCCCCACTTTATATTAGGTGGCCTTAACTACTATGTACTTGTCAAAAAATAAGTACAATGTACTTATTGTGTACTTATTGTTGCATTATAGAACACTTCTGCTGCTATTAAGGTGGGATATGGGTAAGGTTAGGGACAGGTTTGATGGTATGGGTAGGTTTCAGGGTGGGTTAAGGTGTAAGGGATGGGTCAGTAGTGTTATTATAAGTGTAATTACAGAAATTAATTACAAATGTAATTACATGCAGGTACTTTATAACAAATATAAGTACAATGTAAAGATATGTAGATACACAATATGTGCATTGTATCAAACGATTACATAGTAGTTAAGTCCACCTAATATAAAGTGGGATTGTTGCTAGAAAAAAAGTGATGTGTAATAAAATTCATCCTTTCATTTTATCCTATTTATATTCCTAAAAGATTCCTCAATTACATAAGTTCATATTTTTACACACTATGGATGCACAGCGTGGAGTCTAAGTTATGGCCTGCCTTGCCCATGGATCCTCTCTTAGACTGTCATTAGTCAGTGCTGTTGCATTCTGGGTGATTTACAGTGTGACACACCTTCTAATGGATCGTGGGTCTCGGTCTGGCTGGATTAAAGTGTAGCTGGAATTTGATGACTTCGCATATGGTGGCAGGCGCTCCCTGCTTCAAGGCAGTAGCTTGATACATGGCCTCATGTTAAACCGGTCAGGATTTTGCTCTGGGACGTTTCTGTCAGTTAATTTTGCCGCAAGGTGTCTTTCTCTGCTTCAGCCTGTTTAAAGACTGAGGAGAAAAGAAAATGGAAAACGCCAACCTACAGAGTGCTGGAATTAGATTAGGATATTGAAATTTCCTGTAATTAAATGCCTTTTATGTCATTTTACAGTAAATAATTTGGAGATTCAGTCAGTGATTATTTGAGGTGATGTTTGCTTTTTTTTGTGTGTGTGTGTGTGTCTTAATGGAATTGCATAAATAATGACTATTTTCAAACAGGTTTCTTGAACACTCCCCATCAACCACTGGTCAAAAACAAACTATCTCTTCCCCAACCTCATGCCATTTGTTACGGACATGCCAGGGTCTTCCACCTATCAGCGCTCACAATCACCATAATACTAATCACACACACCTGATTGTCATTCACCAATCACCCACACAGCACTATAAGAACACACAGTCCACACAGCCACATTGTCTGGTCTCCCAAATGGAAAAGGACTCAAACCTATGCTGAATTACTTACCTGTTGCTCCAAGTCTCCTTGATCTCCTGTGTTCCCCTCGTGTGTCCCTGTGTGTGCTCCGTCTACTTACCTGCATCCAGCTCCGTCACACCATCTCCTGGAAAACCCGTGATCCTCGATGTCTATGTCAGACCTGGTAATCAAGAACATCACTATCAGTATCATCTCCAGTTCAGTTAAAGACTCTGAATCTGCTATACTCACCAGTTCCTTGATCTCCCGCATACCGTTCAATAAACCCGTCTGTTTGAGTCTAACTCACCTGTCTCGAGTCTGACTTCCTGTTACAGAAGACCAGACCATACTATCTTGAATCAAACAGACCCTGATCCATTCCAGGAGCTGGTGGATGCTATGAGAAGAGTTCTCAGTCAAACCACCATTGCACCAGCCCCGGATCCTGTACCCCGATCTACACAGCCAGTCCCATAGTCAATCCAGTGCCCTACTCTGGCTCGGCGGAGGAATGCAATGGCTTTCTCATGCAGTGTTTGCTCGCCCTAGAGATGCAACCACATCATTTCCCCACAGAAAGACCTAAAATTGCCTATATTCTAACCCTGTTAACAGGTCGAGCGCTTCAATGGGTGGAGTCATTATGGCACCAAAATGGACCGGCCACACAAACACTGGAGGCTTTTTGCACTCATTTCCGAGAGGTTTTCGGATGACCTGCTGGAGATGCTTCAATTGGTGAGCAGTTATATAATTTAAAACAAGGTCAGAAGTCTATTCAAGAGTATACTCTCCGTTTCCGCACCTTAGCAGCTGCTAGTGGTTGAAACGAGCGCTCCCTGCTGACCACTTACCATCAAGGATTAGAGCCTTTGCTCTGGTTGCATCTCTCTGCCTAGGACGACACTGTCAACTTTCCTGTAGCTCAAATAGTAGAGCATGGCGCTAGCAATGCCAAGATCATGGGTTCGATTCCCAGGGAAAGCAAGAGCTGATAAAATGTAAAAAAAAAAAAAAACTAACTTGAATGCAACATAAGTCGCTTTGGATAAAAGCGTCTGCTAAATGCATAAATGTAAATGTATGGGGCTAGAGCGTTTCCTTCAACTCTCCATCCGTGTTGCCAATCGGATTCAGGGCTGTATGGAGGAACATTTGTGCCAAAAGCCAGCTATTTTTCTTCGCCAGCCAGAATATCCCAGCTCCACAGAACCAAACCCCGAACCCATGCAGGTCAACAGTTCCCATCTCACTTCGGCTGACCGTCGACTCCAGCTTACCCAGAGATTATGTTTATACTGCGGCAAGGACGGACATGTAAAAAGGACATGTCCTACTCGTCCTCCACGACCCGTGGTGAGAGTGGTTTCTACCTCTTCAGTCAATATAAAACCTCTAACCAGTACTGTTCAGATTACCACTCCTCGTCATTGTGTTTCAGTCTATGCCCTCCTTGACTCTGGGTCAGCCGGCAAACTTCATCTCCGCCGACTTATGTAACCAACTCAAGAAGACACTCAACGATGTCTCGTACAAGATTCAGTCAATAACAGGCAAGCCCCTGGTGAGAGGAAAAGTTCGACACTGTGTGGGTCCCATCTGGTTACAAGTCGGTCAGCTCCACAAAGAAGAGATCTGTTTATTGGTTCTTGAGGAATCCACCGCTGGGATAGTGTTGGGGCACCCATGGCTCGTTTCCCATAACCCATCTATCTCATGGTCCACCGGAGACATCCTGAAGTGAGGTAATGACTGCTTTCCAGACTGTTTCCCAGAATTCCCCAAACCAGTCAAGTCCATTCCAGTGCTTCCAGTTAGTTCCACATCTATTGAAAGTCCCTTTGAAAATCGCTCCATTGACATTCCCTCTGATTACTCCCACTTCAGTGACATGTTCTGCCCAAAACAAGCTTCCAAATTACCACCTCATAGACCATGGGACTGTGCCATCGACCTTCTCCCTGATGAACCAGTGCCCAAAGGTAAAATCTATTCACTTTCCATCCCTGAACAGAAGGCCATGGAGGAGTACATTTCTGAGGCACTACATGCAAGGATACATCCGACCGTCCACGTCCCCTGCTGCTTCCAGCTCTTTCTTCTTGGCAAAGATGGACGGAGGCTTGAGGCCTTGTATTGACTATCGATCACTCAACAAAATCACTGTCAAGTACAGATATCCCCCCTTCCTCTCGTCCCATCCGCTCTGGAACAGCTTCGTGGAGCCAAGATCTTCACCAAGTTGGACCTCCGAAGTGCTTATAACCTCATCCGGATACGTGATGGGGACGAGTGCAAGACAGCCTTTGTGACACCCACAGGACACTATGAATATCTGGTGATGCCGTATGGTCTAGTCAGCGCCCCCTCCGTATTCCAGGGTTACATGAATGAGGTGTTCCGGGAGTACCTCCACCGCTTTGTGCTGGTTTACATCGACGATATCCTAGTGTACTCCTGGAACGAGGCCGAACATCGCCAGCACGTCTCGGAGGTCCTCCAATGGCTCTGTGAGCATCAACTATACCTCAAGGCAGAAAAATGCACCTTCCATCAACATTCCATCCAGTTCCTGGGTTACCACATCAGTGCTCACGGCATCAAGATGGACGAGAGGAAGGTGGAAGCGATCAAGACCTGGCCCATTCCATCCACCATTAAAGAACTCCAACGATTTCTAGGTTTCTCCAACTTCTATCGTCGATTCATCCTGAACTACAGTTCCATCACTGCACCACTAAGTAATCTCCTGAAAGGCAAGCCCAAGTCTCTGTCCTGGAACTCAGAAGCCAACACGGCTCCACTCCTGGTGCATCCCGATCCCAAGAGACCATTCTTCGTTGAAGTCGATGCTTCCACATCAGGGGAAGACTGGGAACGGCCCTGAGGAAAGATCATGGGTTCCAAGGGATGACATCATCGACCCCAATCTGTTGACAGAATTCGACGCCTCCCATCCTCACGATCCAGCTCCACGCAGTAGGGGTCGCCCACCACGACGTCAGTATCTTCAGCCCCCAGGAGTGGGCCATGGAGAGGGGGGTTCTGTCACGGACACGCCAGAATTACTTACCTGTTGCTCCAAGTCTCCTTGATCTCGTGTATATGTGTGTTCCGTCTACTTACCTGCATCCAGCTCTGTCACACCAGCTCCTGGAAAACCTGCGATCCTCGATGTCTCCGTTAGACCTGTTAATCAAGAACATCACTATCAGTATCATCTCCAGTTTAGTTAAAGACTCTGAATCTGCTATACTCCCCAGTTCCTTGATCTCCCACATACCGTTCAATAAATCCGTCTGTTTGAGTCTAACTCACCTGTGTCTTGAGTATGACTTTCCGTTACACTATTGGTTGAGATTATTTTTTCCCAATAGTTTACTTAGTTGTCTCTGCATATTTGACTGGCATAAGAGAAAGTATTTTAACATCTAAAGAAATTACACACTTTAGCATTGACACTTTGTCACATGTTTGAAAGCAGTGCAGGTTGTGTGTGTGAATAAGGGTTTGCAAAAGCATGTAGTAGTAACACTTCATCTTCTCTCAGGACTTAAGCAGTGACTTGCAGCATAACAGCTGAATGGTAAGAAGTGCCTCACATCAGATAAGCCTTTCAGTAAATTTTTGTGCTTTCATTTTAGGTTGAAACTAGAAGTTACACCAGAATCTCATAATTAATTCCACTGCTGGGTCATGGTGACCAAGAAAATGACATGTTTGCTGCAAATGTGGGCTGCCTGAAACCTTAATTATTTAACTTTTGAGAATGTTTCTAATTAATGTGATTTGACAAAAATATACCCTTTTTGTAATTGAATTTTTTTTCATTACATTTATTATATTCAGCAGATGCCATCCAAAGCAACTTAAAAACATTAAAACAAATTTTTAATAATAGCATTGCTACATTACGAAATTTCAAAAATTGACTTTTTAAAAATTAAAAATTATCTTTTTAGTCAGACATCTTTATATAATTATATTAGTTCAATAGCAACTGCTGTACACTTATAGTAGGGCACAGTAGTACAGACTGTAGTACTGTAAGTTCACTACTAGCCTATAATAAGAAGCAGTCTTCACATATGGCAAACATTTTACAAAAATATATATTTTTTATTGCTTGCATTGTATAATATATTTGTGGCCAGTTTTTTTTATTTCAAATCTATTTATATTGTTATATATATATATATATATATATATATATATATATATATATATATATATATATAGAATATAAACATTTTGCATTTACTCAAATTTTATGATTGGAAATGCATTTTGCCTCTTGAAGTAGTATTTTTGCAGTTAAAGGTTTATACAAAATATACTTAAGCCACACAGCTTACAACATATATTTACCATACAGTATATTATGCTTTCCTTTTACTTTTAACCTTTTACTTGGTGCAAAATTCTGTCACTATTCAAGCATTTTGATGGGCATTTCATTAGTCAAATAATAATAATAACATATAGCAAAAAATAAATGAGCAGTGGAGTATAAGTGGTGCTGTACTACTGTAATAATCAGCCCAAGAAATGTCTCCCAGCATGCTATATTGATCCTCTTATAGCATTAGCCGGTGTACATCTAGGAACTTGTTTGTCTCTTAGACTGACCTCCTGTTTGACTACTCTTCTTTAAGCACCAGCGGTCACAGGTGCTAGCAGTCATCAGAAGCTGACATGTGGTTCACAGCAACAGCGCTGACCTGCTCTGAGCCCTGAACCTGAGATTTGTTAGCAGGCCAGCCATACTCATACACCTTTGCTCTACAAGCAGTGTCAGGTCCACTGCAAGTGTCAAGTTACAAGCTGTTATTCTTTTATTGGGAATTTAGGTGCACTGATGAGTTTCCTAAAGCTGAGATCTCCCTCATTATGCAGAAACTCATCAAATGCAAATGAGTCAATGGAACCCATAATTACTGATGTTTTACAAGCACCTTCCAAGCATTGCGCACTGATGTAATGGTGTTACGCCGGGTCTAAAGATGTTTCGTTACAGGTGCTGGGTTACTAGGTTAAAATAGGCTTGTGTGGTTTGCAGAAGGACACTCTCTGTAGATTTGTTTGTGTGAGAGACAGTCCTGAACAAAATTTACTAAGGTAAACTTCACTATTATTGTTGATCATAATTTGTGGAATTATGGCATTTGCTGTTTTTGAAATAGAACTGGTAACAATTAAAAAATCTTTAAGGTCATTTTTGATCAATTTAATGTGTCTTTGTTAAATAAAAGTATTAATTCCTTAAAAAAATGTATTTTCGAAATGGTGGTGCATCTAATCCTGCAAACATTAATGAAAACTCAAATCATGTGGCTTGTTGAGGAGAGTCATACTACTATATTGCTAAGCACTCAGTATTTTCATTTTCACACATGCAGATTTTAAACGAATTTCAAAAAGGCAAAATTCCTTTGAATTACCTTTGAAAGGGCTCAAACCATATCTTGAGACTAGAATATATAACTAATACTAACACCTACCTATTCTTAAAAAAAACAAAACAAAAAAACAAACTAGCTACGTGTACTGTGCTGGCCTAACTGAGACTTGTCACGGCACTTGTATACTGCTGCACTCTTGATGGTCTGATTGCTTCTACTGTTCTCATTTGTACGTCGCTTTGGATAAAAGTGTCTGCTAAATGATTAAATGCAAATGTAAATGTAAATATCATACTTGTTTGCTTTTTTTTAATTTGACCTGGTCCAGTAAGCAAACACTTAGAAAGCACTTGGAAGACCACAACAACTGATTAGCAACAACCCTACACTAATAGACCCTAATAGAAAGTAAACTGGTACTGGGGCAGTACCTTTTGAAAAGGTACACTTTTGTACCGCTTATGAACTAATATGTACCCTTAAGGTACTAATGCGGACCCTTTAGGTACAAAAGTGTAGTAGTAACAACTTCTGTACCTTTTATTTCTGAGAGTGAAAGTGAGTTTTACACAGGCACCACTCTCTGCTTTTATTCTCTCTCTCAGAAATGTAAATCTAATTACTTTCCTTTATATCTATTTGTATATTTTCATCATATTTGCATATATAATTGTAAGGCTCCCTAAAGAAGTCTCTGTACTGAGTTTACAAATGTGTATGTGAGAGAACAGAAGTTGTGTGCTGACTAAAACGGTTGTTTTGTGGTCTGGGACCCTTTGTTCCTCCTTTACATGACAACAGTTTATGAAGCTGTAAGAAAATATACAATGACACAGACTGAAATAACTGAAAAACTGAAAAACACAGCTTTTGATGATCTAGCGATTATGCAAATCAGCTGGTTTTGCAATTTTATTTTTTCCCCCATTACTAGTTATTTAGTGAAAATATTGAGGCAAAAGTTTTAAAAAGTTTGCTTTAATGACAGCAGCACTCAAACTGCATGAACTCCACAAGATTGTGTCAAGCCTTCTCCAGTGATTTGAGATGATGCATCTTGAGCTTCAGTGGAAGAAATTCACACAATCAAGTTGCTTTCTCTTTAAATCATATTTTGAATTTTTCACTGTGGTCTCAAAAGTTTGGATGTCTCAAATGTCTTTTAAGTCTTAACTGGAAGTTGGTTGCCAGTCTTATGAAATGTGTAGTAAGTGTTCTTTTCCTTTTATCACACTCTGAAAACCATGTTTTCACACACCAAAGTTTAAGGAGGATGTGGAAGATGCTAAGACTGTGTGTTTGTTGAAACAGTACTGCTTCTTTTAGTCATTCTGGAGGGATTATGAAAAATTTAGGAAAAGAGATTGGATGGGTTTATCCACTGCGGTTGGAAGTATATTGTGGTGTACAAATTGTCTATGTTTTTTTTGTTTTTTTTTTCAGCTATGGGCGCTGTGAACTTTTAGAAGACAAACTCTTACATTCTCACTAGTTTATATAATTTGTCTGCTAATCATGTTCAATAGTGTAAAATAATGCATCACAGTGCCATTGTCAGCACATTTAAAATTATGTATTCTCTTTGATAGGATTGTGTAATGGAATTTTAAACATTTTCAATCAATAAAAAGGCTGACTCATTATTGCTAATTTAATAGCGAACATTTTATGTCTGGTAAATACATATTTATTATTTATTTTTATGCTTTTTGCATAATTAGACCAAAATACAGTGCAATTAAATTACGTACAATAAATAAATTAATAATACATAAACATTTTTTTTTTTTTTTTTTAACCTTGTTTTTTTTTTTTTTTCTTGATTTTTGATGCTCTTGTAATTATTCATGCTCTTCTATGCAATTATTTATATATATTTTTAATGACTCTTCAGACTCAGAGTTTAAAATTGAAAGTCTGGGAAAAGGTGCTTAAAAAGTAGCAAAAATAAATGATGAAACCTGTTAGATTAAATAAAAATCAAGCCCTGGAACATAAAAGTGGCCAACGCTGAAGACTTAGCCCTATGTGTGTGTGTGTGTGTCAGTATGTCAGTTTCTTTTTCTGTCCCTGTTTCCAGCACGCTTTATAGACTTTTCCATGGCAACCAGTAGTTATGAAGTTACTTATTGATCATTTCGTCTTAACAGCTCTCATTCCTCTCATTCCTGCAGACTTCAGTCTGTTTCTACATCTCACATGTCCAGACAGCGCAATTTCCATTTCACTTTCTTCCCTCGTTCTCTATTTTTACCATCCATTCACTGTGATGTGCTCCAGTCTGTCGTTGTATGTTCTTGAAATTTAAAAGTGCACTGTACTTGAGTTTTCTCAAGGAAAATTGGGCTTTTATGTTCTATGTTCTTTGTTTGAAGTGTATGTGTGTAGAATTGTATATACAGTACAGCTGTATTTTTCATTTTTCATTCCGTCTTGCGAAAGCTGTCCATGGTTCAGTACAGTTGCTCTGGAAAGAAACGCTGTTTATATGGCAAAGGTATGACGTCCTCAGTTTGTCTTGAATTCGTTTAAAAGCTAACAGGTGTGATTGAATAGGTTTCTATAGATTGATCTGATGAGAGGTCAGTGATGGGTTAAAATAGCTCCTCTTGCTAGTTGCCAGACAGTGAAACTGTAACACACACACACACACACACACACACACACACACACACACACAGTATCACTAGACTAGACACTAACACACAGGAACATGATCTTGTGCAGTCAAAAAGTGTGTGAGGTTCAGAATAAGCATCACAAAGGACCTGTTAATAGATCAGCAGACACAAATGCACAGAGACACACACCGCATACCAGTCTTGCTAAACATCTGACGCTCTTCTTCCAGCACACTATCAAGGTTTAAATTTAGAGCTAATGAAGATAATTTGGCTATTAAAGCACAGTTTTTAGCACAGTCAGCCTTAGCATCCCAATAAACAGTGTGATGGGTCTCATAAATGTCACTGATATGCTTCTCATTTGGCTGAGGCCCCTCCTGTCAGTCAGATAACAGTTTGCTTTCAAAGTCCAAGTTGCTCAGCCACATTCATTGACATTTTCTTTGTTTCGTCCTGACCCCTAAATCATTTCATCAATTTAAAACCACAACTGCTTGTTTAACCGAAAAAAAAAAAAAAAAAAATATTGAGTAGAAGAAATATTTGTATTATTATTTTATTTATATATCATTTTATTAATGTTATTAATTGATAATAGTACATTATATTAATGTGTGAATTATTCAGTGACTTATTTTTTTCTTTTTCATCTTTTTTAATATCTGTCATCATCTCAGACAACCCTATTTCTCATATTATATTAATTCTTTGTTTACAGAAATAAATTATAGTCTTGTCCCGACCCCTAAAACCTTTCAGCAATTTAAAACCAAAACTGCTTGTTTGACCGAAAAAAATAAATAAATAAATAAATTATATATATATCAAATAGAAGCCAATTTAATTTTAATAATACTATTTTTTTAATATATTGTTTTATTATTAATTTTTTTTAATTATTATTTTATTATTTAATTTAATATTAGTAATTATTTTATTAAATTAGTAAATATTTTTGTATAAGTATTAGTGTGTGAATTATTCAGTCCCTTATTTTTTCTTTTGTCTTTTCTGTCATTAGCACAATCTTAGACAATCCTATTTCTCATATTATATTTTGGTGCCCCTAGTTCACATCATAATAAAGACATTTTAATCTAACCACTTAAGGTTTTTGATATAATTTTGATTATTAAAAACTAGGAAAAGGCTGCAGATAATAAGTATTGATCCTAACAGAATGTGCTAGAGTAGCCTAATGTTGCTATGGTTACCTCCTTGCTGTTGTTAGTGCACTTTAGTTTGAAAAATCTGTTGAAATATGTATACATTTATTTGTTTTTAATACTTTGCTTAGTATTATGCAAAGCATACATTTAAAAAAGATTTCTGTAGTTCACTTTGCTGTGCACAGATGAATGTACATAGTCTGCGATGATCATTAACAGTAATATCATCTGAAACAGAAAAGGAAAGGGAGGGAATATATAACAGATATTTGCATCCACCCTGCTTCAAGCGCTGTGATGTTGCTGTCCACCTAGTCCCAAGAAAACAATCCATTTACTGGACAAATTAAATGAATGAATGAACATCCCCATTACAGCCACTTTAGCCTTGGTCTTAATGGGGCCCAAGAGAGCCGTGCACATGTTGCGTTATTGTGTACGTTGTCTTTAGAGCGTTTCAGTTGAACTGGGAACAGCGCAGCGGAACCAATAAGTCAACATAAAATGCTATGAATAACATTGCTCAGCTAGTCATTAATCATTGATGATTTAAAATAACAAGCTGATAATTTCCCCATTTTGGCATTATTTCATGTGTTTGTGTGTTGATTACAGGGAATGCATCACCGTGAGGCTCTTGGAACCCAGTAAAAGAGTGAATGACACATCTGTCCTCTTGTTCCTCCTGTGCTTTAATGTAATCACTTCACAGAGCACTTCAAGCTGTTCATACTGTGTACAATATGTCTGTGTGAGTGCGTCTGTCTGTCTGGTCTAGGGTTCAGTGAGTTTAAACACTTAACCTTCGTACTGCCATGTTCTCTGTATTTTTCAGCAAACGCAGAACGTGTGTGTGTGTGTATGTATAGTGCACTTTAGAGATGTTCCAGCCTATCTGATTTGTGTTATATATACAGCTTGTCTGATTGGGTTTGTATGCATAAATGCCTTCATGGACGCAAACACACACACACACACACACACACACAATACAATGTGTATATATATATATATATATATATATATATATATATGTATTGTAATCGCTGCTTTATATGGTCACGCTTTAGTTTGGGGACCAATTCTCACTATTAACTAAATGTTGACTATTTGCCTCAGTGGTTAGTAAGGTAGTTGTTAAGTTTAGGTATGGGGTTAAGGGATCTAAAATGCGATCATGCAGAATAAGACATTAATATGTGCTTTATAATTACTAATAAACAGACAATATGTTATTAATAAGCATGCTAATAAATAACTAGTTAATAGTCAGAATTGGTCCCTACTAAAGTGTTACCAATTAAAGAAATATGTAATCTGATGCACTTTGCATTTCAAAAGAGAAGTAAATAAATAAGTAAATTAATATATGGCTTGTAAATGTGTGTGTGTGTGTGTGTGTATACACACACACGCACACTAATTTACATTAATTTATATAATAAATACATTTATTAAATTAATATTATATTACAATATGAATAATATAATATATAAGAATATTATTATTGACATAATAATAATAATTATATTTATTTAAAAACCTAATTTAATTTTAGAAAGCTTTGGAATTGGAGATAACTTCATAAAATGGGTTAAAGTAATATACAAAAACTCAACTGCAGAAATCTTGACAAATAGAAATATTTCAAAACCAATAAAAATTAGTAAAGGATGTCGACAAGGTTGCCCACTCTTCCCTTTGTTGTTCACACTAGCAACTGAACCTCTCGCAACTGGAGTACGTTCACATCAGCATTTCTGTGGAATAACAAAAGGACCGACAGAACACAGAATATCCTTGTGTGCTGATGATGTAATTCTATTCATGTCAAATTTAAGTAAATCAATTCCAGCTGTGTTACAGCTAATTAAAACATTTGGTGATATTTCGGGATATAGGGTAAATAACACAAAATCTTCTATATTACTGCTAAATTCAAATGACAGAAAGATTCCAATTTTAGAGGTAATTCAATTTAATGTTGTTGAGCAGTTTAAATACTTGGGAGTACAGATTTTGCCAAGACTGGAAAACATTGTTGATGCTAACTATGAACCTTTAATGATAGAAATGAATGAGTCAGTTGATAGATGGATGTCACTACCTACAGTATCTATAATTAGGAGAATTAATATTTTAAAAATTAACATACTACCCAAACTACTTTATTTATTTCAAAATATTCCATTACCGCCACCTTCAGATTTGTTCTCAAAAATCAAAACCATGTTTGTCAGATTTATATGGAACAATAGGAGGGTAAGACTCCGCTTGTCTTTGTTGGATTTACCATTTGACAGAGGAGGTTTAAAATGTCCAAACTTATTGTGGTACTACTGGGCTGCACAGCTGAGGGCTGTTATGTTCTATTTTTCATGTGAGTCTCCACATTGGAAACTACGGAAACAAACTAAAAACCCAATTGTAAGACATATGTTAAAGATATGGTATGATGTACAAAATCACTTAAAAGACTCACATTCATTATCTCAATATAGTCCAATATGGGGGAATCAGTTCTTTGTACCAGGAAGAGCGGATGCAACGTTGAAATTGTGGGAATCGAAGGGACTTACTCTGATAAATGTATATATATGTCTTTTGAGGAGTTGAGGCTTAAATTCAGCCTTAATATCCTTATTTTTTTCAAATACCTCCAGCTGAGAAGCTTTGTTAAAGCAAATCAAGATAATGCTCTTAATAGACCTCCACATTCAAAACTGATGATAAAGGATAATCTGAGAAAGGGTATCATATCTGAATTTTACGAGTTGCTGACAATTTACTCATCTGAGAATTCACATGTATAAGTTGAATGCATGGAAGGAAGATTTGCAATTTGAAGTTTCAGATGAGGATGAGGATTGGGAAGAAGCATGTACTAGTCTTCACACCATGTCAATAAATACATGCCTTAAACTTATACAGTATAAATGGATAATGCGGACGTATGTAACACCGGTGGAATTAAATATATATAATAAAAACATACCAGACATATGCACAAAATGTATGGAAGCTAGAGGAACTTTGTTTCACTGTATTTGGCAATGCGGAAAGATTCAATTATTTTGGGAAGATGTAAGAATCATAATTGAAAAGATCATTTCAAAACTAATTTTACTGGACCGGACCCTAAGCTTTTTCTGTTGGGCTTATACCCAGAGAAACAAAATTATAGTAGAAGTGAACAAGCATTTATAGACCTCAGCTTGCTTTATGCCAAAACATGTATAGCTCTGTTGTGAACAAAGACGCACAGACCAAGTACTACTCAATGAATAAGACAGATGTTGTCAAGCCTTCCATTAGAAAAAATAACTTACATATTAAAAACAGTATCTGTTTCATTAATTATATTAAAGATTTGGATTTGACAGATGAAGAAGTGGATGACTAATCTTTGTGGACAATGCAGTTCCGACCTTATAGATTGATAAATTCTTCAACAGTTTCATTTTGTATTCAGTATGATTAGATTACCATGGGCTAAAACAGAAGGAGCATTCTTGTTCAGTGTTGTTGTGTTTTTCCTTTTGTTTCTCTGATCTTATGGTTGTATGCAATTTGGAAAAATGTGTACGATTGTAAAAGGCTGTGTTTCAAAGTGTTTAAAACATGAAAATAAAAGAAAAAATATTGTGGGGGGGAAAAAAAATAATAATTTAAAAACTTTATGGTTGTTTTTTTTCTTTGCTTTCAAAGAAAAAAATATATATATATACACACATACAAAATAACAAATATGTGTGTAAATTCTTTCTTTCAATTCTTTTCAGTAAGTTGCAGCTGTTGAATTAATTAAATTTTTTTGACAAAATCTGCAACCATTACTGACTGACCCCATGATCCAAGTGCTATTTCGCCACCCTTGGAAAATTATTCCCCTCAATCCTCCTCTTCACTCATAACGGCCCAAAGTTATTCCAGCGAACCCCTTATTATGTCACTTTATCTCTGTGCATCTGTGTAAAAATGTGAAAAGCAGATTCCATGCTGTGTGCTAATGGATATAAGTTGCCGGTAATCAGAGTGGATTCATTAAAACATAATAACATGTTATTTATTTTCATGTGCATCCTAACAAGGAAAGAAACTGCCTGTAAGCGTTCATGTTTTCTTGAGTGTGTTGTTTTCTTTGTGAGTTAGTGTGACCAACCCATAGCCTCTAGGCCTAATGCACCTTTCTCAAGCGCCTCGTCGTCATGGCAACCAGAGGTTAGTGGTAGGCGTGGCAATTACAGCGGTTGAGTTGGTTGCTATTGTTACTTGCACAGGAAGTTTGATGCTTACATTATCTTCTCACAGATTAATCTGCACCAAATGTATCATATATTCATTCCTGGGCATTGATTGTTATTTTTTCTGACTTTTTCTTTTCAATCTAAGAAATAATCTTGGTTCTATATTGTTTTAGGGTATTTTAGAGACCAAGGTATTTATAGATGTCATGAGGGCGACTCTGGAGGGTTTGTCTAACTTGATCAGATATGCAATGGCAGATGGTATGCAAACACACACACACACACACACACACATCAGCTCACACACAGGCATTTACACAGGCCTGAGTCACTGCCTCTGTTAGCTCACATAGACTGACCTTTTAATCAGGATTTAGACTAATGACACTGAACACACACAAACAGACACAGATTCTGTTCTGATGAGTTTTGTCAATTTTAACCTCTGTCTGTGCAAGTAAATTGTCTTCATATTTTCTACTTGGACGTAAAATGTTATTTTGTGGACAGTCAGATTTTATAGAAGTTCAAAAATAATGTGAATTTCAACTTTTCCTTTGCCCGGCTGTATTGTGAGCCAAATTGTCTTATGATTTCAACATAACCTTGTTTTCTCAAGATTTTGATTTCAATTTCTTGTAATCCTGATCACTAGACCATATCTAGATGATAATCCAGACTAGGAGTGGGCGATATGAGTACCATTTATGTCATGGTAACGATATATTTCACAATATAGTTCATTTTGCTTTAAATAAGGTTTTATGATATCAACATTTTTGATACCATTGAAATTGCATAATTCTTGTCACCAGTGTCAATATCACAAAAAAAGTAATATTAGCCTAAATTTAAAAAAATAAATAATAATAATTCAAGCTCACTGAAGATAAGTAAACAGTCAGTGATTAAATAAGAATTAGAAACTAATTAAAAGCAATAGGACAAAAAAACTACAGTAGAACAAATAAATAAGAAATGCTACATACATATGCTGTGTAAACATGTATTTCTTTTATTAAAGTTACAAAAGTGATTTAGTCAAGAGCAGTGAGAGATTTTTCTCTCTTTTGTTTGTTTGATTAACATGAATGACAGACAGCAGGAATATTAGACTACTGTCACTTTAAGAGCTGCCTGGATCCAATATACTGTTACACACATGTATTCTTTCTCAGTTGTTTGCTTTCACTTAAGATCTAAATTGCTGTGTTTACGAGGATACTTCCAAAGATGGGCATTTTGGCCTATAAATATAAATTTGGCAAAAATAATAAAATCGCTTGTTTTCAAACCGCAATGCTTAATAACACGAGCAAATTCTATGTTTTTGTGACCACTATCACATGAGCGTGTAACCCTGATAGAGACGATAGTCCAAAATCTCTACCGGTTGACAAATTTCTAACAGTTAATTGTGTCTACCGGTATATCGGCCACCCCTAATCCAGACCATATATATTTTAAGTTGCATCCTTTTGTGTTACTGCTTTGTTCTTCTTTGTTTCATCTCTCCTGACGCTGTAATGTGTTTAATGTGGAAGAAGCCTGGATGAAGTCAAATTGCAGTATTTGTGTATTGTCTTGTTTCTATGGTCATCTTCCTTCCTGTCGGTGTGACTTGTTGTCTTTTCGTTCTTTTGGTTGTTCTCTTCATGCTTCTCTCCCTCTAAATAAGGGATTCTAAGATTTATTTCTCAGAGCAGGGCAAGTTACACATTTGATTGTTTGTTAGAATGAAGTCAAACAACATGCTCTAATTCAAATTTCAGTTATTGGAGGGGAATCTGGTGCTGAATTAATTGGACTGTGTCATTGAGTATATTTTGTGTCGATATTTATTGCAGTACTCTGTTGTGCCTTTAACTGGGATGGTTTGTTTTTATATGAGGTCGGTTGATTTTCCTGAACAAACACTCTCCTTCATTATTGGCAGAAAGAAGTGTTGCTTATACAGAAAAACATTTAAAAGGAATAGTTCACCCAAAAAATGAAATTCTGTACGCTCAGTTTGTTCCAAACCTGTATGACATTCTTTCTTTTAATCCAACTTCAAAAAAAGATAGTTTTCAGAATGTTCACTCTACTCTTTTCGTATAATAAAAGTGAATGGTGACAAGAGCGATGAAGCACCACATAAAAGTACCATAAGTACCATAACAGTAACTCATTTGGCTAGCGGCTGTGATATAATCATGTCTTTTGAAGTCAAAAATCATTTGAATTATTACTTACTAATTACTCACAAATAATCTCATCTTGTGGGGCAGTCGTGGCCTAATGAATAGAGAGTCAGACAGGTCACGGGTTCGAGTCTCAGGTCCGGCTGGGATTGTTGGTGGGGGGAGTGAATGTCCAGCGCTCTCTCCCACCCTCAATACCATGACTGAGGTGAGACCCTTGAGCAAGGCACCGAACCCACAACTGCTCGCCGCAGGATAAATGTCTGCCCACTGCTCCGGGTGTGTGTTCACTGTGTGTGTGTTTTCACTGCTGTGTGTGTGCACTTGGATGGGTTAAATGCAGAGCACAAATTCTGAGTATGGATCACCATACTTGGCCACACGTCACGTCACGTCCTTTCCTTCCTTTCCTTTCCTTTGTATATTCATAAATGAATTTCACTAGTGGAATTAAAGGGATAGTTCACCCCGAAAATGAAAATGACCCCATGATTTACTCACTCTCAGGTGTATATGACTTTCTTCTTTCAGACGATTACAATCTGAGTTCAATCTGAATACAACTTCCAAGCTTTATAAAGGCAGTGAATGGTGTTTTTTTGGTGGAATTTGGTGGAAAAGTGTTCCACACGGCTCCGGGGGAAGAATAAAGGCCTTCTGAAGCGAATCTATGCATTTTGTAAGAATAAAATACATATTTAAAACTTTATTAACCATAATCTATAGCTTCTGATAACTGTTGCACGTTCACGAAAGAGTGGTGTCCAGCGGATTACATAGTATAGACTAACTAACTCACTATTCACTGTTCTCTTATTATCTCCATTGGTGGTCTATGCAGAAAAGAACATAAGATTTCAGAAGTGAGACCATAACGGCTGAACTATTCTGTTAGAGCAAATGGTACACTTTTATTGATTTACTCTTCTTTTATTCTATGCACCATTAGTCTAATTTCTGTCAATAGGTCGAGAGTGAAAAAGTCCCAGGACGAGAAGACCTACATATGAAGAGGACTGAGCCTGGAATATGTGTTTGTGTGTGTGTGTGTGTGTGATTCTGTTGCATAAGGTCAGCTGGCACCAGTCCCTCCCTGCTGTCGGGACTGCTATATCCTCACTGGCCATAAATATGCTTTTATTCATCCTCCCATAGAGAAAGCAAGCGATCGGAAGGGAAATGGTGGGGGTGTGGGGCTGGGGTTCTTTTGTCGTTGGCTCATCATATTAGCCTTTATAGCTCGAAGGATGGAAGAGTTCGAGAGAGTGAGGAATGCTCTTTTGGATATCTGCTTGGAAGTATTTGCACAGTGTGACTAACATGACAGCTTTAGGGCTGTCTGTGTGTGGCTGTGAATAAATGCACACACAGATGGTGTGTGCTTTTGTGGCTGTTTGAACATTGCCCCCTTAAGAAAATTGCCCTCGGCCCTTCTAGCAGCCTGTGAAGTGTCGGATGAGTGTTTTTGTGTTAATATGTGCACCAGTTCACTCTGTATAACTTCACATCACTAGATGACACTACATACGAATGCCACTTTGCCATCTAAAGCAGTGTTTGTATTCTCTTCCCTGCTTATCTGTTCCTCACTCTATCACATCAGATCAAGCACAAACCTCCCCTCCTCGCCTCATTAACATCTGTCGCGCATGGTTTTCTACATGGATTCCCTCTTATCTTACCATGACCTCTGCCAAATGAGAGTTCGTTCTCTGTGAGATTACGTAATCCTTCCCGTGGGGTCTAATCCTGACTGGCTTTCCATAGTCAGTTGTGTTGAAAATGTGCAAGAATCTGTTCCTTTGCCCCAAATACATTCAAAGGGAAGGTGTCGATCGAGCTGTCAATAGCTGATCAAAACATTACTTTTTTCTTCAGAAAGAAAAAAATAATGTTTTGATCAGCTATTGAATTGTTTTGATCAAGCTACTGACCTTTTGTTGGAATTAAGGGAGTTATCTATAGCTGAATTTTATGGCGGATCATATCCACAGAATGAAAGTGTATTGTACTTTCAATGAGGGGAGGAGAAGAAATTTCACAAACTGATTTTCACAACATCACTGACTTGCAGTGTAATCAGCTTTTTGATTATGTTTGGTAACACCACATGCCATTGGGACAGAGAGGATTTGCTGTCCATAGAAATTTCTTACAGCACACGAAACTGTATATTTTGCCCTATTTTTGTTTTTGTGAAAAGTGGGAACATCCCATAGGCGTAATGGTTTTTGTACGGAACTGTATGTGCTATTGCCCTACACCAACCTTACACCTAACCCTACCAGAAACTTTGTGCTATTTCAGATTTTCAATACACTCCATTCTGTGTGATTTATAAGCGTTTTGAAAAGTGGGGACATGGGGTAATGTCCTGAAAAGTCACCTTCTCCTTGTAATACCTATGTCATACCCTTGTCATTATACAAATTGATGTCCTCATTTGTCACAAAAATGCACGCGCACACACACACACACACACACACACACACACACACACTACCAGTCAAAAGAGACAGAAACTAGATCAAGGGAACAAAACAAGGCAGGAGAACAGAAAGAGGAAAGAACATAAAAGTCCACAACTGTGACAATACCATTCAAAAGCTTGGACTCAGTATAATTGTTTGTTTGTTTGTTTTTTGGGAGAGAAATTATAGAAACTAATACTTTTATTTAGCAAGGATGCATTAAATTGAAAAGTGATGATAAAGACATTTATAATGTTACAAAAAATTCTATTTTAGATAAATGCTGTTCTTTCTATTCATCGAAGAAACCTGAAAAAATCTACTCAGCTGTTTTCAACATAATAATAATAATAATAATAATAATAATAAATGTTTTTTGAGCAGCAAATCAGAATATTAGAATGATTTCTAAAGATCATGTGACTGGAGTAATGATGCTAAAATTCAGCTTTGAAATCACAGGAATAAATTACATTTTAAAATATATTTAAATAGAAAGCAGTTATTTTAAATAGTAAAAATATTTCACAATATTACTGCTTTTGCTGTATTTTGGATCAAATAAAAGCAGCATTGGTGAGCAGAAGAGAATTCTTTAAAAAATATTAAAAATCTTACTGTTCAAAAACTTTTGACTGGTAGTGCGTGTGTTTGTGTGTGTGTAGGTTATGTATACTGCCTTACAAAGGCAAAAGACCTTAACTCGCTAGAGTGTGAAACTGAGAAAAATGACTTTAAAATGTTTTATTTGTCCAGCCAAATTATTTATAGGTAGGATACTGGAAATTTGGCAATTAGATGTTTTAGTAATGAAAATTATTTAGATTAAAAAGTTATGGGCTCAAACTAGTTTTTACCCCTATTTTGAAGTTACTGTACTCTGCTTTTGCATTGTCTGCAAAAAGTGAGATGTCACACCAAGGCAAAAGGCAGTAACTTCCACATTATCAGTATTTGGTTGCTGTATTGCTTGGTAACTGGGCGTTATACGGTGTTCTGCCTTTTCGAAGTTACGGTTGAAACCACCCATTATTTTCTCGGAAAAACAACGAAATTGACTCAAGATATTTATGCACATGATAAAGGATGTCTTGAATATCCCAAAAATATCAATAACTCATTTTCGACCAAAATTGCCTTTGCACGGCAGTATGTGTGTGTATATATATATATATATACTGCCCGTCCAAAAAAAAAATTCACCATCTAGATTTAACTAAGCACATAGGTAAGATCGTCCCATTGGATAATTACTGCATGGATGATTATGTTATGTGCCCAAAGAATGAGGTCAGCTGACTACCTGAATATACTGAATGACCAGATTATTCCATCAATGATTTTTTTCTTCCCTGATGGCACGAGCATATTCCAAGATGACAATGTCAGGATTCATCGGGCTCAAATTGTGAAAGAGTGGTTCAGGGAGCATGCAACATCATTTTCACACATGGATTGGCCACCAATCCAGAGTCCAGAGTCAGACCTTAACCCCATTGAGAATCTTTGGGATGTGCTGGAGAAGACTTTGCGCAGCGGTCCGACTCTCCCATCATCAATACAAGATCTTGGAGAAAAATTAATGCAACTCTGGACGGGAATAAATGTTGTGACATTGCAGAAGCTTATCGAAATGATGCCACGGGCGAATGCGTGCCGTAATGAAAGCTAAAGGTGGTCCAACGAAGTATTAGAGTGTGTGACTTGTTTTTTTTGGATGGGCAGTATATATATATATATATATATATATATATATATAAGCATCATTAAAAAAACATCATTATTATATTATAATATGCTACCATCAATAGCCTATCCAAACTGCTTGTTCTCTGTAGTTTCACTATTACATTACATTATATTATAAACTGTACTTTGCTACAGTGGCTGTAATAAGGACATGCTGAAGGAATAAACAGAAACAGTCTTTATTAAACAAATAAACATGCTGGAGAAGTCACAGAAACATACAGTAACTACGTAAAACATGGACGATACAGGACAAGGGCTTATATACAAATTGGATAATCAGAACTAACTAGGACGAACACAGGCAAAGAGAATTATATATATTAAACATTTCATATAATTATAGCTGTTTTTCCTGAATGCAGGTCATTGTTTCACTTGCAGCATCGTAAACAAGCTAGCCTCCATCTGTTTGTGAAACTGCACTAAAATGTGAAGAAGACATACTGAGCTTTTATTCCTGTTCATTTTGGATATTGAATGTGATGATTTATTCCACATATGTGTCACCACATGGATCTCTGGAGAAAAAAAATGACTTTAGGCATCCTAGAGGAGGAAGTTGTTAAAAGGCACATGTGTTTTCTGCAGCAGACAGTTTCAGTTGAATCATGTTCGTCTCTTACATAAGCAAGGGTTGACTCACGTTCTGACAAAGTGATTTAAACCACATCGTTTTAAATAAAGTTACCAGCCAACTGGCAAGTAACTTTATTTACTTTTGGTGCTTGGCAGGTGTTAATTTTGAACCTTGCTCATTTCTTGCACAGTGCAGACACCACACACAGCCAAAACGGACTGAAGCTGGTTGTATTTTTGATTTAGAAGGGATAAAGTCATAGTCATAGTTCACAGAAACTCCAGAATGTACCAAATCCTACCACTGCATTTTTTTTCTTTCATGGAGGAAAAATAACCACAATTTTCACTATACTGAAGTGATTCAATATGAGTATTCATTTTACATACCCAATCAGTTGATTATTCTCTGTCCAGAGGATAGCGTGAGTGTGTATGTCCTTCAGTTTCCTCATTCAGCATCTGTGATGTACCCAGTAACCGTAGATCAAGATTGAACATATTTAATGCTTCAGCTGTCAGTGGAGACATATTCCTCTTTTTCTCTCTAAGATTATCTTTCTCGGGGGGAACGGCGGACTGAGAGGAAGTAACATTCTTACAGACCTTAGCAACCCCTTGTATTCTTACTTCACATGTTCAGTTTGTGTATCTCTGTGAAATTGAATAGGAATGAATTTTTAAACTTCCTCTTACAGAAATGTATACTTATCTATGTTTTTACATTGCTCAAAATTGTATGAGATGAGACAAAAATACTCATACAGATTTCTCCTTCTCTCTTTCTGTCTCCCAAATGTTCAGGTTTTCCAGGTTTCCTCTCCAGAAGTTCCTGTTCTTAGATGGTAACAGAGAGCTTGAGATAAGAGGTAAACTAAATTCCTGCATATGTGCATGTTATTGATGTCTTGTTCTGAGGGTATTATAATTGGTATTTGTTGTTGCTGTTTTCATGCTATATGTATGTGTGACAATGTTTTTTTTTATTTTTTTATGGACAATCACTTTTTATCTGCCTTTTAATGTAATTCTCAAGTACCTCAGAAACCATGAATGTTGGGTTAGAGTTTATTAAATGACTAACTGCATTTTATTTTCATAAAATAATCTAAAAATGACACTAATAATTAAGATTATTATGATAGTTAGTTAAAGATTATATTAATTATGAATATCCATTATTAAATATTCTTTAACATTTAATACATTGATATACTGTATAATGAATTATAAAATCATAAATAATAATAATAGTAATAAATTAAAGATGCAGCAATTTGGGCATGTTCGGTTGATACTGATATCTGTGTTAGTAAAAAGCTTTTAATATAACTGGTATCAGTATGGGCCAAAATGCCCAAATCAGTGTATCCTTAATTTTTAAGTAGTTTCATAATTAAGATTTTTATTTCTTATATGATTATTATGAGATATTAATTTCACAGTTTTGCTTGTAAATTGTGCTTTTAAATGAGCAAGCTGAGGTAGATTAGAACTAGAGAAGTTATCTACGTCCTTAATGGAAAATTCCATCAAGTATAAATCTATAAAATGTTAAATACAAAACCATTTATTGCACATTATAACCAATTAGACAAATACTAGACAAAGCATAATTTAGTCTTAAAATATAGCCTCATTAAATCAGGACTGACAATGTGCACTCAGTAACCCCATGATGCACCAGAGTCAGGAATTGCCCTTATTTAAAGGCTTACAGCTACAGGAATGAAAAAATGCCTTTGTAATTAGTTTTTATTGAGAGGTGGAATTATCTGCCTCCTCCCTGAAGGTGGAGGTTCAAGGTATTTGAGAAGTGTACTGTTTGTGTATTTTATTTTCTTAGCCTCCTCCACAGCAATGTGGTCAGAAAGGTCCTGAAACTGCTGAGGAAGGCCACAGAGGTTCAAAAACAGACTTTCTATTTTTTAATTCTTTATATATATATGTATATATATATATATATATATAGTGCTGTCAATTGATTTAAAAATTTGATCGTGTTAATCGCAGTTACGATTAATCGCAAATTTAAAACACTAGGATTTACCTGTAAATGTGTTGAAATAAAGAAATGCATGACAAAAACTAGTTTAAGGAAACAGAACCTTTCACACTTCCGCCAGGTATGAGACATAATCCATATTCTTTTATAATTATTCTTTTGTTTTTATTCAGCCATTATCAGCCTTTATACTGGCATAAAACGTTTACCAAGCCACATCGCTTCAATCCCAGTATACATTTACCCAACTATTATCAAAAGTATTTCTAGATAAATACAACAAAACGTTTTCTTGTAACCTTATGTGAAGTATTATGATAAAATGCATTATGAAGAAGAACTGCACCTGTTCTGCAGGTGCATTAGAGCTAACATTAGCATCATGCTACATAAGACAATTTATGATATTGATAGTGCACTTTTACTCAAAACTCATTTTAAACCACCATCAAGTGTTTGTAATAACTTCCTTTTGCGATCACATGTGGAATTTGGTCGTTTACTGTTGTTAAAATATGCTATTTATAGCTTTTTTTATCGCTGTACAAATGAGCATTTCAGATGTACACATTCATTATTGTTATGAAAATATCCAAATCTCAAGAAAATCAAATACAAACCATATCCTATCGTAATCATGTGTTTATTATCTTATATAATCTATAGTGGTCTATAATCTATAGTTGTCATGTTTATTTCTGCTGTGTAAAAGCCTGAACATGTATGCTCTGCTGAAACTCACGTTGTTTGTGATGTTACAACCGCCTCTCCGTTCTTAAGTTGTCAGGGATACATTCGAAGTATAATACACATTAGTTAAAGGATCTATTTTAATTTTTATTTGTCTATATATACTTTGGGCGGCCGCGGTACATTATAAAAATAGCCCAAAAAAAATGCAACCCACGACTCTGTAATTTTTCCCACGACTGCATTTTCAGAATAGCCCAATTGTGCTGTAAAACCGCAACACTGGTTCACTGTACCCTCATCACACAATGATAGATAACCTTCCGCGCTGCGATGACGGCAAGAAGTTGGGGTCAAACCTTATCAAACGATTAATTTTAACACGTTAACATTTTTAGATTAATTGCATTTAGATACATTTTTTAGATAAATTCATTTATTTATTTACAATTTATTTTTATTCATGTTTTTTTTTCTAGTTTCCTTTTGAGCCTAGTTTTTTTGACTTTTTAATTCCTAGATATTTTTTGCTGTGGACATTGTTCATATTACAGATTTTCAGATATTAAAATCTGTATGTTTACTAACACTATTTTTTAAGCAGAATTTCAAGCAATTTGTATGTCCACGATGAAAGTGAAACCGTGTGATGTAACAGCTAATCAAAAAATATTTGCATTTTAATATACAGCCATGTGTTGTGGTACTTTCAATCAGTGAGATTTCACTGTGGGCAGAGCTGTCTAGTGTGATTCTAGAAACCAAGAGGTCAATAAAATGTTCTGAGCAATCTGACAGGTCTACCAGAGCCGTATCATCTGCAATTTAACAGCTCTTATCTGAATTTCTCATATTATGTGAACTTACAGACAATAGCACTGGGAGGATCATAGTTCCTTGAGGAGCCCTAGTAGAAATAAACAAGCATGAGACGGTAGTGCTGTTGTTTTTAACATACTGCTCTCAGCAAGAGACAAAGTCCAGAATTCACAATGTGATGGAATCACAGCTTGATCTGCCGTTTAGCCACAAGAGTACAAGGCACTGTAGTTAAATGCAGATGAGAAGTCTAGTAGAGTATCCTGGCTTCTTCAAATGTATTATGTATGACTTTCAGAGCTGCACAGACAACCTTATTTGGCCATTATAGTCACAAAGCTCTAACTATCAAGAGAGGTCAGCTGACTTAAGGTCTACATGTGTGCTCACATTCTGTGTGAGATCTGCGTAAGGTCACATAATGATCAAAGACGTGTCTGCATGTTCACATAAACCCTCAATTAGAAACATTTTTGGACTTTCTCAGAAGAGATTGATATATGAAATAATTGTGATTCTTTTAATTAATCTGCATATCATATTATTAATCTAATTAAACTATTTCCATTACAAGGAAAATACCTAGGGCCAGGTTTGCTAACAGTTTGCACCAACGCAAACCATCTTTTGGCGTTAAAATTGTACTGTCAGGTTTTACTAAAGACGCGCAGTGACCATAGACTGTAGGAAAAAAATGGACGTAGTGTTCGTAACGTCACCCATAGGTTTCTGAAGAACATTTTTGAAGCTCAAAGTGGGCGGAGACGGTCGTCACCATCTTCGACTGCGCATCACTCCCGGGTAATCGAAAATGGGCAAAAAGATGGGATGTGGGTGGAGCTGGTTGCTGAAACCACGCCCGCCAAGTGCGACAGTGGTGACAGCAGCGGCAATCCACCTGTCACTCAAGTGGCCACGCCCTTAATTATGCAGAACTTTAAGGCTTGATATAATTTAAACAGATGAGTTATAGAAAAATTCACACACAAAAAAGCATGTCTTAAACTATTTCGCGCTTGAACTGGCTGCAGTTATTGTTGCTGGGAGGAGGCACCGCAGAGAACAGAGAGCGCGTGGTAGAAGGGAGAGGATTTTTTCCACATGTATTAATTTATTTGGAATGCCAGAAGAGCACATTATCCAAACATATCATTTGCCAAGCCATTTTATTTTTAATTTGCTTCAGGAAATAAAAAACGACTTGGAACCCTCAACTAGGAGTCACGCAATACCAGGTCTATCAAAACTTCTAGCAAACCTTAATTTTTTGGTCTCCGGTTCTTTTCAACGCACTGTGGCTTCTTTATTTCTTTATTCTTTATTTACGACTACGCTAATTTGCGCTGCACTTGGTATATTGCGTTGGTCAATATGTAAATGAGATGTTGCGTCTGTGTTCCTTGATTTGCACATTAGTAAATCACCTGCAGAAATCTCCCCTCCCATCGGTGCTGTTTTGGAATTGCACTCTCACGCTAATTTGTCCTGTTTAGTAAAACTGGCCCCTAGAATATTTACATGGTCTGACTTTATTATTATATTCAATTGCAATTAAAGGGGTTAGTTCACTCAAAAATGAAAATTAGCCTGTGATGTACTCACCCTCGAGGCATCCTAGGTGTATATGACTTTCTTCTTTCAGAGGAATCCAGTCAGAGTTATCATTGCAGTGCACAGGTGTTTCTGTTCAACTAGGGCTGCTCGTTTCTGACAAAAACATGATCACGATTATTTAACACGATTATGAGTGGGCCATATGACCAAAACTTTATATGAGTGATTTTTTTAAAGATAGTGATACATATCAAATATACATTTCCTGTAAATAAGGTTGCTATGACATCTACATTGTAGAGACCAGCAAAATTTCACAGTTCTCAATACCACAGCAGAGTATTAGTAGCCTATTAGTAACAAATAAACAAACAAACAAAAAGTCCTCAAAATTATTGAAAATAACTAAACTGTCAGTAATAAAAAAGCAAAGGACAAATACAATAGAATAAAACAATACAAATGAAACAAACTGTGCTTTAATTTTTTTTATGCAAGTCTCAAGTATTCAGTTAACAGCCTACTACAAAAATGAATAATCAAATGTAAAATAAAACAGAATAGTCTTCACTGTAAGAATTAAACTTTCTTTGTTTCTTATTAAAGCTACAAAGGTCCTTCTCTCAAGAGCAGTGTGTGATTTTGAATTTTTTTGTTATTTGATTAATATTAAGCACACTGTCGCAGCAGGATTATTATGCCGCTATCACTTTAAGAGCCGCACAGATCCAATTTACTGTTACACGCATATTTTCATTATCAACTCTTTGCGTTCATTTATTACATGACCAACGAAAGTATACATGAATAATCATTAAGCGCCGCATTTTAACACATTTTTGTGTGTATTTGACCATTTAGGCGGGCAGCTTGAGCTAAAAGATGACTTTACATGTCCTTTTAAAAACACGAATAAATCTAATATACTTCATTAAATCAAGCACGTCACATTTCGCAAAAGTCATGTTACATGATTTTACTGATTTGCATGTGAAACTGGGCTTTTATTGAGGCGTGAAAGCGCAGCGCTGGACAGGGGGCGGAATGAGGAATTTTCATAATCGTTGGAGGCAAAAATAGTTTTTCGATTAATTGCACAGCCCTATGTTCAACAGTCCAAAAGACCATCCATAATAACACTTTAATTTATAATAAATATAATAAAATAAACTCAAATATAAGAAAGTCATATACACCTAGGATGCCTCGAGGGTGAGTAAATCACAGGCTAATTTGCATTTTTGGGTGAACTAACCCCTTTAATTTGATTAATTTGCAAGGATATCATGTTATTCATCTAATTATACTATTCACATACTCATTACTGGATTGTGTCAATTAATAGATTGTGTCAAAGCAGATTTACAGTATTAAATAGAAAAATCGTGTGTTGAAGGAATCAAAACTCCATCATTCTCCTCTGGCCAGACGAAACCAGCAGTTTAATTGCAGGCTGCTGCAAAGTCAGATTGTGCGGAGGACTGGTCTGGTTCCTGTGGTCTTGTCCCGATGGCCGTCTAGGTGACGAGGTCTTCACTGGGGATCTGTCTTTGGGGCTCATCTAGTTGTCCTGGTCTCCGCTGACATTCAGGCTGTCAAGGTCATCTCTAGGTGCTGATCCACTATCTGGACTGCATACGGACTGGATCCGGGTGACTGCAGTGACCATCTGATCTGGATACAGTCTGGATCCGGTGGCTATGGTGAACTTGGAATAAGAATGAGACAGTCTAATATTAGCGTAGATGGCACTGAGAAAAATAAAGCACATTTTAGCTGTAGTACACACTGTAAACCTTTACACATATTACCTTAAGTCTTAGTGTTGAAAGTACACACGCTATGCAGTGGAGTGGTCTGGTCACGTGCCAGTGTTTGGTGCCTTAGAAGAACTGACTGCCCAGCATCTGAAAACTTGCAATGATGAGAAAGCACCAATGAAACCTTTGGAAAAGTACAATTTATCTCAAAAAATGAAATGATGCCTTTTAAATAATTTAAAAATGTAACATCAGCTAATTACATTTGTGATGAAACGGAAGTTGCAACACCATTGATGTTTACTGTTCATTAGTTGGAAGGATTTGTAACAGAACATTCACATTTCATATTATAAGTCTACCTTAAACAACATAAAAATAATATCAAAATATAACGGTCCTGCCTGTTGTTGATAAATACCAGTGGTGACGTGTTACAAATTGATTAATCAATTGTCCCAATGTTTACTAAGCCACACTGTAAAAAAAAAAAAGTTGAGCCAACTTAAAATTTTAATAATTTTAAGGCAACCAGCTTCAGCAGATTTTTGAGTTTTCTCAACTTGTTGTTTTAAGTTTTAAGGGAAAACTCAAAAATCTGCTGAAGCTGGTTGCCTTAAAATTTTAAGTTGGCTCAATTTTTATTTTTTTATTTTTTCATTTTTATTTTTTTACAGTGCATGGTCTTTTTACCAGTGCAGGGACTCGTGTGCACGATCTAGTGATTCACTACCTAGGGAACAGACTGAGACGTACCCTGCTTTGATAACGGCTTGTGAAAGGATTCAGTTGTGTATTCTCGTTCGGGACAAACTCCCCTTCATTCACGAGAACAGAAACGCCTTTTGGAATTAGCCCCGTTTGAAAAAGCGAGATTTCAGTGTGGCTGGTTGTTGGTCAAGTTTAATGTCGTCTTTTAACTTCACGGGACAATTTCAAAAGTTTACATACGCAAAAACCCATTCAACACGCCCATGTTAACTTCAAATAAGCGCATTACTGTGGTTTACATTATACGTTTCGTCGTATTAAGCATGGCTTATAAAAGGGAAAGACCGCGCAAGCTCTTTATTCCATCTTTTCACTTCACGGAAACACAAAAATATCATACAACACGCCAAAATTAAACCAAAAATGTATTCTACTAACACAGCTTTTGACATTAAGTGTTTTATGTATTAACAACAATACATAAACAACAAGAAGAAAGACCACGTTCCCTTCACTTTAAACAGTTAATTTCCCTCAGACATATTCATACAAGGATTATTCAATGTTTTTATATATGTCGTACGTTTGTGTATAAATATATACATTTTAAATCATACGTTTACACCTTTTTTTAATATACAAATTGAAAAATTCAGTCTAAGATTCAGAGGTGAAGAGAGAAATGCAGGTCTAGTGTGAGGTGTGAGAGGAAGTGTTAATGGGTACAGAGAGCTCTCAGGGTCAAGAATGCTTCATAAGTTCACACGGACACCTGACCTGATTTCAGCAACCGTCCAAATCACGTCACACATCAGTCTCCTTAATCCATCACATCAACTGGAATCGAGTGTTTGTCTGTGGTTAGTTGACTGGCAGTGTGTGGCTTTTGTGTCTGCCCTTTTTATAAGCAAACTGTTCTTGTGTATGGTAAGCTGACTGGAAATCAGTGGTTTTTGTGTCTCTGTGTAGGTGTGCAGCTTTCAATACATCTATGTCTGTGTGGTTGCACTGCTTGGAAATACACACATGCTTACACGTATGCACACACACACACACACACACAAAGAGTGGGACAAGAAGAGGCGGGCTGTGAACTCTCTTCTTTTACAAGTTACTTCCGTTTTGAAAGAACGCTCATGCTCATAGGTGTGAGCTCACCTTAAAAGCAAATCCTATCTATCTATCTATCTATCTATCTATCTATCTATCTATCTATCTATCTATCTATCTATCTATCTATCTATCTATCTATCTATCTATCTATCTATCTATCTATCTATCTACCATATGAAAAAAAAAAGCTAAGTGAACTTTAGGGAAAAAATAAAATGCTACTCAAAATATGTAAAATATGTCCACTTTAATGCATCATGCTTCAGTCTAACATCACTGAAGTTCTTTGCTGGTTCATTTCAGCCTGTGCAGTCATCATCATAAAAACTGTCAGCGGACTGATCAGATGACCCTGCCGGGAGTGATGATTCAATATGTAGTTTTGAGTGTGTTTTTTGATGTTTGGTGATGAGTGGAATTTGATGTTTTATGCAGGGCTTGTAGTTGAGAGACAAGCACGTCATGCAGCCATGCTGAGGATATGTTGATGACTTAAACCAATGAGATTAGCAAACACAAACACAGATACAAGCCAACACTTCTGCACATGCTCAAATGACTAGTGGTTGACCGGTATGGGTTTTTAACACTGATATGGGCTGATACCGATGTCTAGAGACCAGCTGGCTGATATAATGCTGATATAGGCTATATATGAAGAGTTCAGATGCAAAAGCCTGCAAAGAAATGTTCTTCTAAAATTAGCATTTTTCTTAGGCTCCTGTGTTTGTTAAGTTATTTCACTTTAATAGCAATGAAAAGAACTTATACATTGCCATTAAAGTGAAATTACTTAACCTACACATTGGAGCCTGATAACAATGCTCATTTTAGATATAGAAAATATATTTATTATATAAATATAACATATTTTTCTTAAATATATATATACACAGTATACAGTCACGGCCAAAAATATCGGCACCCTTGGTATATATGATCAAAGAAGGCTGTGAAAATTAATCTGCATTGTTAATCCTTTTGATCTTTTATTAAAATAATTTACAAAAATCTAACCTTTCATTGGATAATAAGAATTTAAAATGGGGGGAAATATCATTATGAAATAAATGTTTTTCTCTAATACACATTGGCCACAATTAACGGCACCCTTTTATTCAATACTTCTTGAAATCTCCATTTGCCAGTTTAACAGCTCTAAATGTTCTCCTATAATGCCTGATGAGGTTAGAGAACACCTGACAAGAGATCAGAGACCATTCCTTCATCCAGAATCACTCCAGACCCTTTAGATTCCCAGCTCCATGTTGGTGCTTCTTCACTTCAGTTCACCACTCATTTTCTACAGGGTTCAGGTCAGAGGACTGGAATGGCCAACAGAAGCTTGGTTTTGTGCTCAGTGACCCATTTTTGTGTTGTTTTTGAGGTTTGTGTTTGGATTATTGTACGGTTGATCCAAATATGGCCCATTATAAGATTTCTAACAGAGTCAGTCACTTATTGATTTTTTTATCTGTTGGTATTTGATAGAATCCATGATGCCATGTGTCTAAACAAGATGTCCAGGACCTCCAGCAGAAATATAGGCCCACAACATCAAAAATACAGCAGTATATTTCATTGTACACATGGGGTACTTTTTATCCCTGTGTTCACCAAACCCATCTTGAGTGTTTGCTGCTAAAAAGCTCATTTTTTAGTTTCATCTGACCATAGAAGCCAGTCCCATTTGAAGTTCCAGTCGTGTCTGATAACTGAATATGCTGGAGTTTGTTTTTGGATGTTTACTAACTTTTTAAATTACTCTTCCCATTAACGCCATTATATTGTTAATTATAATCGCATGAAGCAATCACAGCCGAACATAACCAGTCAAATCCAATCATATCACAAAAGAGGCAGTGCCTCCTCTCACATGACTTTCCCCCATTCATTCTCAATTACAAGGTGCACCTCAAAAAATTAGCATATTATGGAAAAGTTCTTATTTTTTTTAATTTAATTCAAAAAAAGCTAACTTTCTTATATTCTAGATTCATTGCACACAAACTGAAATATTTCAAAAGTTTTTTGTTTTAATTCTGATGGTTACGACTTGCAGCTTAGGAGTGTTAAAAATTCAGAAATCTCAAACAATTTGAATATTTTCTCAAAGATCATTCAAAAAAAGATTTATAAAACAGAAATGTTCAAGAGCTCCAAAGTAGGTTTAATTATGCACTCAAGGCTCCTTTTGCATGAATTATTGCTTCAATGTGGCGTGTCACGGAGGCGATCAGTGGCACTGCTAAGGCGTTATTGAAACCCAGGTTGCTTTGATAGCGGCCTTCAGCTCATCTGTATTTTTTGGTCGGATGTTACTTATCTTCCTCTTGACAATACCCCATAGAGAAGAGGCGAGTCAGGCGAGGCGGCTGGCCGATCAAGCACGATAATATCATGGTCAGCAAACCACTTGGAAGTGGTTTTGGCATTGTGGGCAGGTGCTAAAGTCCCACTGGGAAATGATGCTTCTGACGTTGTTTCTGGTTCAGGAGTGGCTTGGTTCTAGGAATGTGACAGCTGTAGCTCTTTTTTAGAAGACGTCTGAGCATGGTGGCTGTTCATGCGCTGACTCCGGCTTCAGTCCACTCCTTGTGAAACTCTCCCAAGTTCTTGAATCGGCTTTTCCGATCTTGAATCTTCCCAAGGCTGCAGTCAACCCTGTTGCTTGTGCACCTTTTCTTGCCACACATTTTCCTTCCAGTCAACTTTCTATGAATATACTTCGATACAGCACTCTGTGAACAGCCAGCCCTTTCAGTGATGACCTTCTGTGGCTTACCCTCCTTGTGGAGGGTGTCGATGATCGTCTTCTGGACAACTGTCAAGTCAGTAGTCTTCCCCATAATTGTGGTTGCATGTTCTAAACTAGCCCAAGAGGTACCCATTATTTATACTAGGGATGCACCGATCAGATACTCAGTATCGGGTATCGATCAAATGAGCCCGATCCGATATTGTGCGTATAGTATTCTGTGTTATTGTTAAGCCCCACGAAAGGCACTAAAACATTATAAAGCACCATTAAGTTTTTGTGCACTATATTCCAAGTGTTCTGAAGCAGTTACATAGTTTAATGTGAGGTAGAGATTAATATTTAAGTCAAGTTCACATAAACTCTTCTCTCCGCTGCGGCTGTCTGTCATCCTCCATTCAGCGTTCAAACTACGTGCCGTGTTCGGTTACGGCAGTCAAGACGATGAAACTCGCTTCAAGAGCGCAGTAACTGAAATTTAAAACTGTTAAAAGAGAAGGCTCAATAAACTATCGCACAGATTTAATACACTATGCATCAATATCTCTTCACTTTGTGCTTTGAACTTTTCTATGCTGCGCGCTGTAACTCAGTGTTGCTTCAAGCGCATCATTCTGCGCACGGGAAGCTCATAATGCTTTGTGTCGCTCTGTATTGGAGCCTTTCATATTATAATATTTTTGCGCAATGAAAGAATATTTATAGCCTTTCTTGTTCTGTCCTATCTATCATATGTTGCTGCCTCAATTACTGTCCTATACATTTAGAAGAAATGTCTTTCAATTTTATAGTATATATTTATATATAAATATTTTTACTTGTTTTTCATGAATGTATTTTACAACAATACAAAGAGCAATGTGTGACATTTTACCAGATTCAGTCCTAAACTTATTCACTTTTATTTGTTTCCCACTAAATAATGTTATTTCACTAAATGTTTAGATTTTATTAAATTATTGTGCACTCATGATTTTTCTAGAATAACTTTTGCTGCTGAATTATCCACTAACCTAGTTTATAATAGTATTTTTGTCATAGATTATGACTATATATTTTTTCATTTATTTTTCTTTAAAATGAAGTTGTCTATATTTAGTAGATTGTGTTTAACACACAAAACAGTGATGATCAGGTCAACACACTGAGGTATAGAAATTCTACACTGATTATAAAAATAAACAATGCTGGTATCGGATTAGTATTGGTATCGGCCGATGCTCAGAATTTTTGGTATTGGATAGGATCTGAAAAAAATGGTATCCGTGCTTCCCTAATTTATACTCAAAATTAATCAAACTAATCAAACTCAAAATGGAATATTTTAATTATTTTTGAGATACTGAATTTTTAATTTTCTTAAGCTGTAAGTTGTAACCATCAGATTTAAAACAAACTCTTGAAATATTTCAGTTTGTGCAATGAATCTAGAATATAAGACAGTTTTTATTTTTTTATTTTTATTAAATTACCAAAAATAAAGGCCTTTTCCATGATATTCTAATTTTGCACCTGTACACCCCAGAAAAGTCATGGCACACTTTAGGGGGGTCTGTTAAAGCTCAATGGGCTCAGGGGAGGCGAGAGAGATGCAGACTCCGCTGTAACTTTACCTGCTGGTGTCGCTGTTGGACAATGTTTCTTTAGAAAAACGAGTGGCTTATACACTTTTTAATGTTATATATTTTATAACATTTATAAAATATTTTTTATAAATGTTTCCTTAACATTTTCTCACTTGCTGTACTTCAAATGAATATAAATTTGTGAGTATGAGCATCTCAGTGCGTCCTGTATCTGAGGAGAGCACGAGATTAATTTCAACACAATCATTTCCTTCCTCTTCACGTTTTCTTCTGTTCTCTGTGAGTCTCTTCACACACGTGTTGAGACAACAAATCCATTAAATGCGTACAGACCCCTTTCTCAGAAATCCACAAGGAGTGAAAAGATTGGACACAACATTACAACCCACAATGCTTTGTATTGTGAATGTTTCCACCATCATCTATATTACGCAGGAATTTTTCCCTCAAATTGTGCGAACTGAAGACAAATCAGACACACTCCTGTAACAGTGACTATGCACAGTGTTAGTGTAATGGCCTAGTGCTCACTGCCAAACATGCTGAATATAGGTTCATGCGGGAGATTAGATTTTCATGACAATCAAGAACTTTTTTTTTTTTTTTTTTATTCACATTGGTGATTTATTTGTAATTCACAATTTTATTCTTGTTACATTTATGAAGTAAAAATTTTTTTAATCAACATAATTACCCTCTTTCAGCATTTCTCATGTTCTGCAGCTCTCATCTGTCTCTTGTGCTGTACTTGACTTCACTCTCTGTGTTTTTCTCTCTCAGAGTGAAAATGGCAGTGTGGATCCAGGCCCAGCAGCTGCAGGGAGATGCTCTACACCAGATGCAGTCTCTCTACGGGCAACACTTCCCCATAGAGGTGCGACACTACTTGTCCCAGTGGATAGAGGGACAACTCTGGTATGTGAAGAGTTCGACATGTCAGTTTGTCATTTTTTCATATATCAGTGTTATTAAGTGTGTCCTTTTGTCCTCTTTCAGGGATGCGATAGATTTAGAGAACCCACAGGAGGAGATTAAAGCCAAGCGTTTATTGGACAGCCTGATCCAGGAACTACAGAAGAAAGCAGAGCATCAAGTGGGAGAAGATGGCTTCTTACTCAAGATTAAATTAGGACATTATGCTTCACAGCTAAAGGTTTTGCTTTTTTTTTTGTCTATGCATACAATTCAAGAAAAATTGTTAAAAAAAGTAAAAAAATAAAATAAAGCAGTTTTGATTTTATAAAATGCATCTGCGTAAATGAACTCAGTGAAATAGACATATGCAGACTCGCATAGATTCTCTTAAAATATATCAGTTTATAAAATAAAATGAGCAAATATAGATAAAGCATAATGAGACAGTTGTTGACATACAGCATATCGGTGCATGATGATAAAGCTATTACTAAGAACCGGTCGGTCAGGAAAGTGCAGTCTCAGTGTTTACTGTCATTAGTGTTGTGGGGTGTAATTGAGTGTGTTGAAGTAAAACACAGCAGAGTAGATGTTTATTCTGTGTGTGTGTGTGTGTGTGTGTGTGTGTGTGTGTGTGTGTGTGTGTGTGTGTGTGTGTGTGTGTGTGTGTGTGTGTGTGTGTGTGTGTGTGTGTGTGTGTGTGTGTGTGTGTGTGTGTGTGTGTGTGTGTGTGTGTGTGTGTGTGTGTGTGTGTGTGTGTGTGTGTGTGTGTGTGTGTGTGTGTTTTCAGAGCACGTATGACCGCTGTCCCCTGGAGCTGGTGAGATGCATCAAACACATCCTGTACACAGAGCAAAGACTCGTCAGAGAGGCGACTAATGTGAGTGGACACAGAGTAGGCAGATCTATTTCAGACTGTCAGTTCATTAGGGCAGTTAATGTGAAATAACAGTTGATTTTGAATTAATTTCATGTCATCTTCCTTTTTTGTAATGAAGCACAATTCTAGGTAAATACTAGGGGTGTAAATCGGATGGTTCGTCACGATACTATATAGATTCTCATACCCAGCAATACGATATTTGCCGATACCTCAAAAAAAAAAAAAAAAAAATCTACGATACGATTACGATTCAATTTGATACAGGAGAATATCGATCGATATTATGATGTTATATACCCATTTTAAACAACCATCTACATTTTTATTAACTCACAAATGCAACCAAAATATATAACATGAACATTTATCTGAAATTTTCACATCCTGTACCTCAATTGGGACATTCACAACAACAAAAATAGGCCTATACACTTTTAAAAAAAAATTTATAAAGAAAATATACAAATGGAAAAACAATTCTGGCTGCTATGGGCTCAGTGCTAAAAATCTTTTCTACAGATAACCAAATTACAAGCAATAGCAGAAAATAAATACAATAGAACAAAGGCACAAGTTCAGTAAACCGTGACTTTCAGGTTTTTCTGCTCAGTCTAAAAGAAATTTGCAGGTATGCTACAGAAATGTAATAATCAAATGTAAAATAACTGCAGTCTTCACAGCATAACTTAAATATAGATTAATCATTTTTCATGTTACAAAGGATATTTAGTCAGGAGCAGTGAGCACTTGTATTTTTCTTTGACGGCGGTTGCTTTCACTTTAAGAACGAAAGCACGGATTTAATATAGGCTACTGATACACATGCGTTTTCTTTCGCAACTGTGTACGTTAACACATATGCCTAACCCACTGTGTTTACTAGGATATTCGCCAAAACACTATTTATTCATCCATGCACAAAAAAGCAGAAGAGAGCTCAATTTAGTACTCGCCAATTATCCCGAGCATCTGTTATGCTCGCCTTGTGCCTTCAGCCAGTGCTTATATCGAGTCCTGATACGGGAGTTTGAACGAGAATGCACGTGTTGGTGGTAATGCATAGATGGACATTATGTGAAAATATGGACAGTGCCAAGAATAAAGGTGCCTAATTATACTACAGATAACGATATTTTACGCGTGGCATCGATGCATCGTATCGTTAGACATCGTATCGATCCATATCGATGAATCGTTACACCCCTAGTAAATACTACTGTTTATCACTGTTTTCAAATCAGGTATGCAGGGCTCTCACAGTCATGGAATACCTGGAAATATAAGGGAATTTTAAAGTTGTGAAATCTAGCCCTGGAGAAGTGAAATTAATAATTTACATACATATAAGGTATACACACATGGCCATTCAAAAAGTTGGAGTCGGCAAGATTTTTAATGTTTTTGAAAGAATTCTCTAATGCTCATCAATGCTCATTATTTGATCAAAAATGCAGTACAAACAGTAATATTGTGAAATATTAGTACAGTTTAAAATAACTGCTTTCCATTTTGATTTATTTTAATATAAATTTAATAATGTATTTAATATAAATTTCAAACAGCCATTACTCCAGTCGTCAGTGTCACATGGTCCTTCAGAAATCATTCTAATATACTGATTTGATGCTGAAGAAACATTTCTTACAATTATTAAAATAGTATTTATTTTGAAACTTTGTTAATAGTGTATTTCTACTGTGATTTTTGGTCAATTTAATGCATCCCTGTTGAATAAAAGTTAATTTTCCCCACACTTTTGAACTGTAGTCTATATATTGTATTTTTTTTATACTAATAAGTCTAATAGTTTATGTAAAGATTCAATCCACTGAAGGTGAGCGTAGTGAAGAACCCATGTGCAATTTATTTACAGACGTGATCCAAAATACAAACATAATCCAGACAGATGAAGACTTGACTTGAAACAGATTTGAATCGAACAGACTAGACTCACCGACAGCAGATTACAACTTCAATACACGACAAGAAACAATGACAACATGATGGCTACTTATAACAAACAATCAGAGTCACATGACATGAACAATCCAATGGGAAACAAGACACATGACTAGGACAACCAATCAGAACATGACACCAAGTAGAAGAGAACCAATAGCGTGAAGACATGAGGGCAAGGGAATCATGAAACAAACATGAACCGTAACTAAACTTCAAAATAAAAGACATGAAACAGAACCCCAAAACCCCACATTACAGTTAAATAATAGTAACAAATTTGTTAATTCCAAAAATTATTACCTGATATTGATGTTTAAAACCTCAACCTCAAACCAAAATCTCGATGTAACTCACCCGAGATATCTATAAAATCATCCCATAAGTGGATCTCACCCCCCCACACACAAAATTTCATGATCAAAATGTTTGGGGATATTTCACAGACCTTATAATTGTACTCCCAGGGTTCTCTCTGCATTTAAGTGATTTATTAACAGTGATTATGCTGTCTTGTTTAAATTATGGTCATTGTATACATAAATTCAGCTAGTTCAGTGAGTTCATTCAAATTTAAAAACCATCATGTGTAATAAACAGGACTACTGTGCATTACTGACTTTTACAATCTTCAGAAATAAAAATTGTGTTTGCTTTGTGCATGCTTAGAGGAAGATTCATATTTACCCCTACACACAAATTCATGATACCTGCTCAGTTTTATGAGGGTAAAAGAGGAAATTTCAGATTTTATCCACTCAACTGACATCTTATAAAATCATAAAGATATCAGTATATAAAATATAGTTTGTTTAAACAAATGTACAGTACACATGCTATAGACAAATAACCTTATCTGGGTTGATTATTAATACACAACAGGCCAGGGATGATGAGGCCCTACAGTACATATTGAAGCTTTAGTTAGTTGAATTTTTGTAGTACAACTGTACGTCGTTAACCCTTCTTCATCTAAAAAGTCTGAATGAAGCTATCTTTCTTTTCATTTTTCTGAAATAATCTGATCATAATTTTATTGAAACTGAATGTTGAACCATAGACAGCAACTTGGTTGTCACTCATGTGTGTCTATGAATGGCAGTCGAGTTCACCGGTGGGCGGCCTGATGGACAGCATGTCGCAGAAGTACCATCAGATAAACCAGGCATTCGAGGAGCTCAGAATATTGACTCAGGACACAGAGAATGACCTCAGAAAACTACAGCACAACCAGGAGTACTTCATTATACAGTACCAGGAGAGCCTCAGAATACAGGGTATACAGCCACTCTCATTCACATCCATATATTTGACAGACACTTACCTTGCATTCAAGATATACATTTCATCAGTTCATGTACGCCCTTGGAATCTAACTTTGCCCCCCACACACACACACACACCAGCGGACAGTCGTATGTATGCAATCATATACACAGCCTAATTTATCATTCAGTACAAACTACAGCAAAAATGCCCTCATTAAAACAGCCAGTAGGCTCCCATAATTCCTGAGAATACTACTGAAGAACAAGTCAAACCAGTTTTAAAGGGATAGTTCAGCAATAAAAATGAAAATTCACAAACAGTTTCTGGTCCCCGTTGAATTCCCCCATTGATATTTTTTTATTTACTATGGAAGCCAATGGGGACCAACAGTGGTTTGGTTGCTCACATTCAAGAGAAGCTCAACAGAAGAAAGAATTTCATATAGTTTTTGAACAACTTGAGGATGAGTAAATGATGACAGAATTTTCATTTTTGAGTGAACCTTTCCTTTAAGCCTGAATATAAATCTTTTTGTGTAAACATTATTCATAAAGATAATTGCTATAAAAAAGAACTGAAAATACATCAGCAAAGGAAAGAAACCTACGTTTGTCACAAAGGAATTGGTAGATTCTCAACCAACATTTTCATACCCAGATGGCTCTTTTACATGCATTTTTTTTTTTTTTTTTATAATTATTTTGTCAGCAAAGCTCATCTTTGTGGACTAAATCCTGCTCTCTGTTGTGTGCAGCTCAGTTATCAAGTCTGGCCACGCTGCCTCCAGCAGACCGACAGCTACGAGAGCCCAGTCTGCTCAGCAAGAGAGCCACAGTAGAGGCCTGGCTGACCCGAGAGGCCAACACCCTGCAGAAATACAGACTGGTACACACACACACACACACACACACGCTCCGAATGAATAGTGTGCATGGCATTAGCATAATACAACACTCAGACTGTAACATTAGTAGCATATGCTTTAAATGGGCATATTGTAAACATTGTAGCATTATACACTACTGCTCAAAAGTTTGTAGGTTTGCTGTTTTTTTTTTAAGAAATTAATACTTTTAATCAGCAAGGATACATTTAAGTGACCGTAAAGGCATTAGCAATGTTACATATGATTTTTATTTCAAATAGATGCTTTTTACAGTTTCAAAATATTAGGCAGCACAACTATTTTCAAGACTGATAATAATAAGAAATGTTTCTTGAGCAGCAAATCTTTTTATAAGCAAAGCAGCAAAGCATATTTTAATGATTTCTGAATGATCATGTGACACTAAAGACTGGAGTAATGACAGCTGTCATTTGCCGTCACAGGAATAAATTACATTTTAAAATATATTATAATAGAAAACACTGGTTACAATGTTACATGTACTTACTATTACAATAACAATAAATAATGTATACTTACATGCAGTAACCCTAAGCCAAACCTTAATCCTAACCCTAAACATAGAGCAAGTACATGCAGTTAATTAATACTACTCAGTACTTAAATGTATAATTACAATGTAACATAGACACCTTAAAATAAAGTGTGACCAAAACACTTAATTTAAATTGTAATAATATTAAATAAAAATTTCTTTAACCTTTCTTCTGGCAATTGAAGTTAAGGCTACTGCTACTGTAAATTAAGGCCATCTATATGTAATTTACCTCTGTTTTGATTGGCTAACCAACCAACATTTAGAGTCAGCATGAAAATTCTTGTTGATGCTCTTATTGTGAACGATTCATCCCTGCATATGTTTAATTTCTCTTGACCTCATGACTTCAAATCAAAATGTCATAACTTGATATTCTGGTAAAATGACTTTTCCAATCATTACGCCCACTTAAAACACTCCCCTTGCTGCAAACTCACATACAGATCTGCCTTCATCTAATCAGCGACCAATGAATACAACCATCGATAATCCATTTTACATGGGTCTATGTCATAATATGAAAATGCAGAAAAATGTCTGTCTTTACATCTGTTTCATCACAACGTTTTGATTGGCTAACCTTGTTTCAGGTAAAATGAGGAACACTTTCATTTCAAAAGATTCTCCATTATTTTCCATTATATGCCCTCTTTAAAATTAAAACAACACTTCCATTTGATGTTGCCCATTTGTTTTTAAGTACAGCAGTAAACCTGATGGCCATTGTTATTTATGTTAGTACAGCACATATGTTCACGTCTGTTCATGTGGTGTTATATGAGCTTGTGTATGTGTGCTCAGGGATTGGCAGAGAAACACCAGAAGACACTGGCATTGCTACGTAAACAGCAGACGGTGATTCTTGACGATGAGCTGATTCAGTGGAAGAGACGTCAACAGCTGGCTGGCAATGGCGGGCCGCCCGAGGGAGGACTGGACATACTACAGTCATGGTGCGCACACATGTATACTTAGCAGTCTAATTTAGGACATACCATAGACCTCTATTTTTTTTTTAAAAGCTAAAACAAATGATAATTGCTACATAAACCATCATAAGCTATCTTCTGGGGCAGATTTGTCCCAGTGCATGGCTAAATAAAGCAATACACACACTAAGACAGTTATGCAAATAATCAGAGGCATGCGCATGTTGTGGTTTTCCACAAAACATTTGCGTTTACATTACACACACACAACATATGCAGAGAGCAGCTCTGTAGTTTATGCTTGGGTTTGGCATTTCTGCGTGTGTTTATGCACAGGTGTGAGAAGCTAGCAGAAACCATTTGGCAGAATCGTCAGCAGATCCGGAGGGCGGAGCATCTGAGACAGCAGCTGCCCATTCCCGGCCCCATCGAAGAGCTGCTGACCGAACTCAACAGCACCATCACGGACATCATCTCAGCTTTAGTCACCAGGTGTGTGTTTGTGTGTGAGAGAGAGAATAGCAGTGAGTTTAAGTGATTGCTAATTGCAACAGTAACACAACCAGTAATCAAATCTGTGCATTTTTACTATATCTCTTTCTCGGCATTGCTACAATTGCAGCGGTGCTCTTTATGTGTGTGTATTTTTTACTCAGTAGCTTACTGAGTGGTTGTCTAAGTGGTTATAGGTTTTAAGGAGATTTTACATTTTGGATATAAAGGAAGGGGTGCTTAGTGAATGATCTAGAAATAATTATTAAAGGGATAGTTCCAAGAAATACTGACACTCATGTCATTTCTGACATAATACAAGAACACTTTTTGATCACTTTTTCCATTAAAATACAGTAGATGGGCTTTCAAGCTTCAAAAAGGATGCAAAAGCCTCATAAATGTATCAAAGTGGTCCGTACAACTCAAGTTTTCTGAAGCCATACAGTGCTTTGTGTGTGTAACAGAGAGAGATATAAGTTATTACGCACAGAAATGTTCTGCCCAAGTTCATAAGAGAAGTTTACTTAATACATTATTCAGTGATTTGAATCTGACTCAATGGAGATTTCTACTTCTCTTATGAACAATCATGCACATAGGAGAGCTGTCTTTGAAACTCATCTGCTCACCAATGCTGCATTTATTTGCTCAAAATACAGTAAAAACTGTAATATTGTGAAATAGTATTACAATTTAAATTAACTCTTTTCTATTTAAATAGATTTTAAAATGTAATTTATTTCTGTGATGCAAAGCTGTATTTTCAGCATCATTATTCCAGTCTTGAGTGTCACATGATCCTTCAGAAATCATTCTGATATGCTGATTTGCCGCTCAAGGAACATTTCTGATTATCAGTGTTGAAAACATGCATTTTTTTCAGGATTCTTTGACGAAGAAATGGTCAAAAGAACAGCATTTATTTGCAACAGAAATCTTATTTTGAATGTCTTTCCTGTGACTTTGCATAAATTGAAGCCATCTTTCATGACTAGAAGCATTCGTTTCTTAAAAAAATGACATGCTATAAAATATACTGTCCAAGTCATATGTATCACTTTTACATCCGTAAGGACCAGAAAAGGTCATAATAAAGGTTTGCAATAACACGAGGATGAGTAAATGATGATGCAGTTGTCATTTTCATGTGAACTATCCCTTCACGTTGTTCATTCTCACATTTTATGAAATTAAACGATGAATGCCTCAGTAGCAAATGATTGAGTGTTTATGTGTTACTCACTCACCCTGCATGTGCTGGTATCTGTGAGAAATGAACCGAGGCCGTTTGTCAGAGAGATCACTTTGGTGGCACACAGGGGGATGTCTACAAACTTCTGCTCTCCTTCACTCTCTTCCTCATAATATCTCAAGCTGTCAGCATTCACACCTACCACAGGGGATGAATGTGGTGCTTCATTCTTATGTGTGTGTGTGTGTGTGTGTGTGTGTGTGTGTGTGTGTGTGTGTGTTTGGTGCCTCAGGCCATACAGTCACTGAAACACTGAGCTTAATGGGAACTGTGCTTTTAAAAACCATCAGTGTCTAAATGTATCTCCATCAACCTGAGAAGTGTAACGCTGGCTGTATAGCTATTTAACATAACATAGCCACATATCAAAATGAAGTTGTAGTTGTACCAGTTATAGTTAGGCCTGGTGAATAGTGAACATGCTCTAATGACTATTGCAAATGACTACTGACTAATCTTAACCTTAACTCTAAATTAAAACGCTTCAATTTTAGAAAATAATACCTAACTATATCAATATATCATTTTCATTTAATTCATACTTTTAGTTAACCATTTCTTTCTTTCTTTGTTGTTTCTAAAATAAATAATTGATTTATTAACTATTATGTATTTTATTTTTTAAAAGGGTTCCATCACGTTCAACTTACACCTGCATATTGTGGGTTTTTGCTCAAGTTTTCATGTAACGTTCTGTTGCACTTTGCCAAATGTAAATTTATTTTTACGACTATCCAAGTTGAATGGAAAGCAGAAAAAGTTATCATATTGGTGATATAATATTAGTTAGAATTTATTTGATCAAAAATACAGTAAAAACAGTAATATGGTGAAATATTATTATAATTATAATAACTGTTTTCTATTTGGCTGAGATACAATTATTTGACTATGTGGAATCTGAGGGTGCAAAAAAATCTAAATATTGAGAAAATCGCCTTCTTAGCAATGCATATTACTGATCAAAAATTATGTTTTGATATATTTACGGTAGGAAATTTACAAAATATCTTCATGGAACATGATCGTTACTTAATATCCTAATGATTTTTTACATTAAAAGAAAAATCTATAAATTTGACCCATGCAATGTATTTTTGGCTATTGCTACAAATATACCTTATTTATTCAGCTTTCAGATGATGTATAAATTTCAATTACCAAATTTTTTTTTTAGCAATGTTGAAAACAGTTGAGTAAATGTCTTTTGGTAATGTCACTTTTGATCAATTTAATGCATCCTTGATGAATAAAGATATTGATTTCTTTCAAAAAACTGATCCCAAACTTAGTACAGTAGTGCACATGTGTTTTTCTTCTTCTTTTGATATACAGTGTGTTTTATGGATATGGATGTACAGTAAGTATGTGTGTGTGTGTGTGTGTGTGTGTTTTGTCTGCAGTACCTTCATCATCGAAAAGCAGCCTCCTCAGGTGCTGAAAACACAAACTAAATTTGCGGCGACAGTGCGTTTGCTGGTAGGTGGCAAACTGAACGTGCACATGAACCCACCGCAGGTCAAAGCCACCATCATCAGCGAACAACAGGCCAAGGCCCTGCTCAAGAACGAAAACACCAGAAAGTGAGCAAAAACACAACACATTGTATTTAGTAACTCCTCTGGGTGTTGCAGATGACTCATTGTGATCTGGCCTAATGCGCCTGAAGCTGTTAAAACAAAGCATGTTTCATCAGGACCCCCCAGATTCAACATTCAACTGTACATTTACTAACGCACAATTGTTATGCACAAACCCAATTTTTACCTAAATTTGTCACTTAATGGACCTCTATTTTTTGTTAAACTATATGCAGAATCATATTCTCTGTATATGTATGTGTCTGTCTAACAGTGACAGCAGTGGTGAGATCTTGAATAACAACTGTGTGATGGAGTACCACCAGACCACAGGCACTCTCAGTGCACACTTTAGAAACATGGTGAGTGCGGTGTGGCCGTCTAAAGTCTGACTTTAGAGAAAACTCCTGTAAGATGAGTGTGTGAACTTGACTGAAGGGGTTTCTAAGTACACTGTCAGCCACCATTTAGATTCATTCATAATTTACTCTGTACCTGCTTAGAGAACAGAGCTCTCTTCTCGATTATGCATCAACAATGAATTCAGTTGAGCAACACTTAACCCTGTGAAGCCTGTCATGTAAATACTCATAAAAATAGAACAGCTTATTGAACCTTTAGTTTCAACAATTTATGAACAAAATATCAAACCAAGTAGTATCTCAGGGCTAACGTCTCTGTTAAAAAAATAATTATATTTCTGTGCATTTATCAACCAGAAAGTCTCCAAATAATCCTGCCATAATTTGTGCAGTATATTATATTATAAAATGAAAATGTCCAAATTAAAAATTACTTGTGAAGTAATTCACTTCAAAAGTGCTTGTGCTTTTTAAAACTTTATTTATAATGAACACTTGGTTAGATAATTTATCTAAATTTACAGTCCTATTTTTTTTATGCAGTGAATGACATTTGTAAATGTTGCTTGAGTACTTTTTGGAGGGTGTTTTATGTGATAGTGACTCGTGTTAAGCAGGAAGAACAAATTTAACTGCTTATAATAAAGTACATATATATATATATATATTTTCTCTTTTTTTCTCATGTGTCCTGTAGTCTCTGAAGCGGATCAGGCGTTCAGACCGCAGAGGGGCAGAGTCTGTTACCGAGGAGAAGTTTACTATTTTGTTTGAATCACAGTTCAGTGTGGGGGGAAATGAGCTGGTATTTCAGGTTAAGGTGAGCTTGTGTGCTTATTAGCAAATCACCATTAGTAAATGCAATCTGACAGGAACCACTTAAAGCAATGCAGCAAAATTATAATAGTTAAATAGCCATTCTGTTAATCAACAGCACCATAATATATAATAAAGTCCTTGACTACTTGGTTTATTCGTTTTTCTCATCCACACATTTTTCCCCCCAGACTCTCTCTTTGCCTGTGGTGGTAATTGTCCATGGAAGTCAAGACAACAATGCCACGGCCACCGTTCTGTGGGACAATGCATTTGCTGAACCGGTGAGTTACTTAAACATCAGTGCATCTTTGGATGGAAGATGTGGTGTAGTGGCTAAAGTTCAGGCCATCATTATTTTGCCCTTGAGCAAAGTACTTAATACCAGGTCGGTTGTGCCTGTAATAAGCTCATGAGGCCATTGTATAGCGATATCACATGAAAGTCATGAAAACAAATTCCCAGGTCATGTGGCGATAAATAAAGGTCCTATATCTTAACTATGTTAAACATCACAAAGATCAGCCCTGCCTTGACAACACGCAAGACTCATTCTCCTAATCATACATAATGTAATTTCTCTCTCACTCACCAGGGTCTCAATCTCCCCTCAACAAACAAACAAAACTGTCATGTTTCAAAGTGTGGGTGTTGATTGGATGGCTGGTGGCATATGACTCACGTTTCTTTACTCTACAAACTCTCTTTAAAGGAACAGTGCATCCATAAATTTAAATCCTGTCATCACTTACTCACCCTCACGTCTTTTCAAACCTGTACAACCTTTTTCTTCCCTGGAACACAAATAGTGAGTGAATAACGATAAAAGCATTATAAAAATAGTCCATACAGGTTTTGCAGGGTTTGTGTAATATCATATCATCATGAGTCACCGATATGGTTTTCTTCAAGGCAGCAGTGAGTGGCGTCCACACAGAACATGTTAGATGTTTATGCAAATCAAGCAGGATGTGATGAGGAAAATAGTTGAGTTGGTGTAATATATCCCTGGAGACACTTTCCAACTGTAAAATGTTAAATGTATTTACTCATTCTCTCTCAGGGACGGGTGCCTTTTATTGTGCCCGACAAGGTGTTGTGGCCGCAGTTATGTGAGGCTCTGAATATGAAGTACAAGGCGGAGGTGCAATCAAATCGAGGTCTGTCTGAGGAGAATCTCGTCTTTCTTGCTCAGAAAGCCTTCAGCAGCTCCAGCGTCAACCCGGAGGACTACCGCAACATGACCATGACTTGGTCACAGTTTAACAGGGTAAATACACTACTCACATTCAATCACCAAACTGTACTAAATTACTGTATTTAGCAGGTCAAAACTCCTCTATTTGCTATCTGACCCTCATAAACCAACAGTCAATTAGTTTTTATCTTGCTAAGTTTATAGGTATCAATATTGAAAACATTTGTTCTGCTTATTATTGTGATACCTTTTTCAGGATTTTTTGATGAACAAAGTTTGAAATAACAGAATTTATTCTAAATAAATGCCCTTCCTTTGTAACAATTTAAAAGCTTTTACAGTTACTTTAAATTAATTTAAAGGGATAGTTCACCCAAAAATGAAAATTCTGCAGCAAATTAGGAGTTTATTGAGGGAAAAGTCGTAGTTAATAGTGAATGTGTTCCCTATTCTAAAGTGTTACCGATATTTTTAATGAAATCCAGCTTTTTGACCCTCCATAGACAGCAACACAACTACCATTATTCAAGGCCCAGAAAGGTAGTAAGGACATCGATTTATTTTAATGATGTCCTTACTACCTAACGTTGCAGTTGCGTTTCCGACTATGGAGGGTCAGAGAGCACTTGGATTTCACCAAAAATATCTTAATTTGTGTTCGGAGGATGAACGAAGGTCTTACGGGTTTGGAACGACATGAGGGTGAGTAATTAATTCATTTTTTTGGGGGGTTTTTTTCTCGGGTGAACTATCCCTTTAATGTGTCCTTCCAAAAAATCCGAACTGTTTTCAGTGTTGAAACATAAATAGAGAAAGTAACTGGCAATACCTGGTTTGATATGTAAATTGAGATTTTAAAATAAAATATCATTCATAACGACACATCCCATACTGTCGCAAATAAAGACCCCTGTATTCAGTTGCACTCTGTATTGAATATAATTAGTTTTGTACTTCATTATTACTCATAAAATCATGGTTTTGACAGCTGTACATGAGCTTTGAAATGAGCTGTAGATGAGCTGGAAGCAGTATGGCCTATTATTTTGTAACAAATTCTGACCGTGACTGTGACCTGCTGCTTGTTACCCAAAAGAGCCGCCGTTATCGAACGATGTTCTTACAGATGGTTTAATCCCAAACTACTCTCTCATCATTCTGACTTTGTTTTCTTAATTTTAAGTGGCAACCCGTCTACCTGAAGCAGAATGTTATCTGATATGATCAATATTGCTTCTATCGCTTCCATTGCAATAGTTAATGGTTATTCAGGAAGTGAGGTTTGATCGGAGAGCTTTTGATGTCCTGGCAGGCCTAAGGCTGTGGCTGCCTTTGAAACGGCCCTTTGCTGATCTGCTACATTGAGCGGGCAGTGTTCCCAATGAAGGCCTTTGGAATTCAGGCTTCGTTTGTGTTTATGGCTTTGTTTACTTAGTCACTGATACAATACTCACGTATGCGCACACTTGCATAAATACAAAGTTATTTTGAAAGCATGCTAATGATTTGATGCTTTCATACAGTGGGGTGCAAAAGTCTGTGAACACATGTGGAAATGCTATTTTGCATTAAACAAGTTGAATTGATTACAATTTATGATCCGCTTTTATATGATTATACTTGTATATGAACAATTTGAGTCAAAAGTTAAATAGAAAAAGTTCTTGATTCTCAAAATCAATAATTGATGCAACACTGACACTGTTATTGACATAAATAAATACTGAACTAAATAGCTGAATTTAGATCAGTGAACTGAAATTATAACCGCTTCACAACTGAAATTAACTGATCGATTTTGCAGCATTAAGACTCTTATTTTCCTGCTCTTCTGAAGCTGCTTTGAAACAATCTGTATTGTATACGATACTATGTAAATAAATGTGACCATGTTTAAATTAGATTCTAAATTCCGAATTTGAACCTGATTGTACATGTTCATGAGACATCCGTGTGTTTGCGTGTCTCTGTGTGATCTGCCATGCTAACTGTTGAAACAGACTGGACATAGGACATTGTGTTCTAAGAAATAGAGTGATTAAAGTGAAAGAGATGAAGATGAACGCTTCCTGTCTTCAGTCCTAAGTAATGTGACTTTGCTTGTGGATGACTGATTAAAAACAGAATGAACATGAGGCAGTGGATCATGCTCTCGTTCAGCCAGTCATGCCTGTGTTTCTCAAGCTTTAACCCACACACGTTTAGCTGTTTACTGTGTGATTCATGTTAACTCCATGTCCATTTCCAATGAATGCATCACTTGCCATTAACACGTACCGGGAATTCATCAGATTGTTTTTTCATACGTTCGTGCTTTATTTTCCATAACTGTTAGGTGTTTGTGAGGAAATAAGCTTTGTACATGCTTTGATGAGGAATAGTCTACAACTTGCTACTAAGGCTTATTTAACACTTTCTTTACACACTGTGTAAAAAGTAGATGTAACCAAAAAAATGAATCTATTTAGGTAAATATTGTAAATGAACTTTACAAGAGAAATTGATTTACTCGCCCTCTTGTGTTTCTTTCTTCTGTGGAACATGAAGATATGAGAAGAATATTGGTAACCAAACTGTTATAGTGACCACTGACTTTCATTATATGGAGAGAAAAAAACAAATTTCTCAAAGTATCGTAATATATATTATCATATAAATGACAGAATATTTATATTTGGATGAACTATCCCATAAAAATGTTAAGTTGACATGATTTAAAATCTGTAACTTTCTATATTATGTAACTCTAAGAAAATTTCTTAAATTGTATCAGCGGTAACACTTCAGTATAGGGACCAATTCTCACTATTAACTAGTTGTTTATTAGAATGCCTATTATTAACACATTGGCTGTTTATTCTACATTATTCTACATATTCTACATCCCTAATACCTAAACTTAACAACTGCCTTACTAACTATTAATAAGCAGCAAATTAGTAGTTTATTGAGGTAAAAGTCGTAGTTAATGGTTTGTTAATAGCGAAAATTGGACCTTAAAATAAAGTGTGACCATATCAGCTCTATTCAAAGTGTTCCCTTTTATCTCCCATTTCTCAAGTTACTAAATGTGACAACAAAATCAGCAATAGCAATATAAATAAAGTTGTAAATGTAAATTAAGCCGTATTAATTATTCATGCCCTTGTCAGTGCATACTGGGAAGAGGTCTAAATTAACTGAACCTTTATTTAAAATGCAAAGTTTTTATTAGTATTTTGTAATAGAAAAGCTGCATTGAGATGCTTCAGATTTGTTTCTATTGTATGTAGTTAGAAATGTAGGTTAATCTTTGGTTGTTGTTGTTGTTTTCAGCATCATTATATTTACTGTGCATGTTAGTCTTTTAAACCTGCTTTGTTTGTTGTCATTGTAGGAGAGTCTACCAGGCAGGAACTTCACTTTTTGGCAGTGGTTTGATGGTGTGATGGAGCTCACTAAAAAACACCTGAAGCCTCACTGGAATGATGGGTAAGACCTGACCTCAGTTAGAACACCCCTGCAGATTTAATGTTAAAGATAAAATTTCATCCATGTGTAAAAGCTAAAAAAAAAATCTCTTTGTTGCTGCTCAGTCAATGAACAAACAGAAAGAAATAGAATTAGAGCCGTTTGCTCCTGTCTGCCCTCACATAACAATGACATCTCTCACACTCAGCTGAGAATGCTGCCGTTTATGCCACATGACCCAACATGGTGAATCTCACAAAGAAATGTCAGTGACGTTTGTTCGTATTTCAGTTACGTGACTTTAAATGGAAAATGCACTTAATTAACAGACAAGAAAAATGTCACATTTATTTATTTCTGCAAAGAAATTGGGTCAAAAATCATGGACACTTCTGATTTCTTCAATTTTGGTAAATTTCACCTGGCCACTCTACTGGAAAATGAATCATAATGATCCATAATGAATCACATTCTTAAATCAGTTTTTTTTTTTTGAGTGGTATATAATGGATATCTTCATTATGAAGTGTTTCTTTGCCATGGCAACTGGCTGATAGTGCTGGTTAAGACTATAGTGCTGGTTAAGACTATACATTAAGGCATTAAACCATGGATGGATTAACACAGGAGTAAGATCTGAGAGACCTCTTGAGGCTTTGATAAGATCTAGCTCTCTCTCTTTTGTTTTTTGCATATCTTTTTCGTTCAACCCCCAGTCGTTATATCTTGTAATCCTTTGTATACAAATCATGGTGAAACTGAACAGTACACACAAGATAACAGCCTCTCTGTTTTTGTGTGCGTAAACGTCCTTTTATGAATACATGTTTGTGTTCATGTGTTTGTGTGCTTGTGTGTCTCAGGGCGATTCTTGGCTTTGTGAATAAACAGCAAGCTCAGGACATGCTGATGTCCAAACCCAACGGAACCTTCCTGTTGCGCTTCAGTGACTCAGAAATTGGCGGCATCACCATAGCCTGGGTCGCAGAGAACCCTAACAAAGCAGGTAGAACTTTACTTCGCTTCTCCACTGCCGTTCCTCAACACAAACCTAACTTAGTTGCACTTTATAATATTGTTGTATAATAGGGACGTTTTATACATGGTATTTCAAAACGAATCACTTACAGTGGCTTTAAATGCTCTTAAAACTAGTTCAAAACTCCTGTGTGTGTGTGTGTGTTTGTCCTTCACAGGAGAAAGGATGGTTTGGAACCTCATGCCATATACAACCAAAGACTTTTCTATCCGCTCCTTGGCGGATCGCATCAGTGACCTGAATCATCTCCTGTTCCTCTATCCTGACCGGCCCAAAGACGAGGTCTTCTAAATACTACACCCCTCCGCTGTGTAAGCTTGATCTCTAATTATTATTTCAAAATTAATAAAAAGATGATATTTTGAGCACACATTATATTAGGATGATTTCTGAAGTATTATGTGACACTGAAGACTGGAGTAATGATGCTGAAAATTTAGCTTTGCGGCACAGGAATAAATTGCATTTTATAATATATTAAAACAGAAAACACTTATTTTAACGTGTAATAATATCACACAATATTGCTGTTTTTACTGTATTTTTGATCAAATAAATGCAGCCTTGGTGAGTGTATGTACTTGTGTATTTCTTAAAATATTTATTCAAAATGATTTATGTGCACAAATACGTTGTATACGTATACGAATACGAAATTTGAAACCTAAGAGAATTAAGAGAGTTCAAAGTTTTGAAATGATTTACTTAAAAGAACAATATGAACCGATTCATGAAAATGAATTAAAGGTACCATCTTGAAATTATTTTGAAATCAGGGACACTGTAAAACATCTGTTTTTACACCTGTATACTCACAAGGAAGGACTGTGAAAATAGTATAATGACTCCATCCTTAGGAAAAAAAATTGTCGTATTAAAAGCACATTAAAATCTTCACAGTATGCACAATATTGCTTATTTTTTTAGAGCCAGTAAAAACCATTATAAGTATATTGCTAGCCTGTGTGTTTGCATGTGTGTGTTTATGTCCTTGTGTTTGAATGAGAGTGTAACACTCTGGCTAATCTAGCGTGTTTGTGTTTGACTGTGTGTGTTCTCATTCACACACAGTGTGAACTAGTGTTGTGTTATGGTTTAGGAATAATCTGTTTATCTTTCCCACCTCTCCAGCTAAAGCTGTGGACGGATACGTCAAACCACAGATCAAACAAGTAGTGCCAGAGTACACACACACACACACACACACACACACACACTTCTGTCTCTGTGTGTTTTTCTGACCTCTCAGCACAGGTCTTCACATCTCTGACATTCAAGAGCTAATCTGTTAACTCCGAGCGGTAAACCTAATTGCACGCTAGCATTTTAGCGCTGGCCTGGCTCTGTGGGCAGTTACTGGTTGCCATGGATACTTGAGACTCTGTGCTCTCATTCCACTCCTCAGCATATACTTAGCTTTGTTAGCCTCATTAGCAGCATTATTTATCCATAGGTGGACGACCCCGTTGGTCTTGTTAGCAAGTCTTCCACTTCGGTCAAACTCAGCAGGGAGTCATACACCATCAGACTCAGATAATTCAGTTCTTCTCATCAGCATTCTGAGGAAGTGCTTATCAGACTAGCTCTTCATTTTGAGGGTTAGCAAGAGCTCTGACTGCCAGCACCCGCTAGAGTCTGTAGAGTAGCAACAAGCAGTGAACTAGAGCTGAACAGAATAAATGAGCTGAACGTCTCTTGTTAGTTATTTTTGGAGCTTTCTGACATTTTATTGAGGGAGAGAGAACAGAAGAATGACATGTTACGTGAAGCTGTGTCAATATACTGTATATCAGACTGGATTCAAACTCATTTCTCAATATTAGATGAAAGACTTATACTTAAAAAAACAAAACTGAAATAAAATGTTGAAGTTGAAAGACCAAATTCCTAAAATTAAAATGAAATAAAAATGTATTAAAACCAAATAAAAAAAAAAAACGAATCAAAATGACAAAAGTATAATTTAATTCAAATAAAAGCTAATTCAAAATAAGAATAAATACTGTAACAGTATATAAATAATACTAAAATAACACTGATGATGTTAAATAATTGACTATTTATGTGTGCGTCTGTGTTTATGCAGGTTTGCGACACCTAACCCCGACCCTGCAGCAAACCCCACCTACATGGACCATGCGGCATCTCCAGCTGTCAGTCAACCACATGCTTATGGACTCTATCCTCCCATGTGAGTGTTTCTGTCTGCCTGTATTTTTCTGCACCCGTAAGACCTTCTTCGTTCATCTTTGGAACACAAATTAAGATATTTTTGATGAAATCCAAGAGTTTTCTGACCCTCCATAGACAGCAATGCAACTGACACGCTCAAGAAAGGATTTCATCAAAAATATCTTAATTTATGTTCCGAAGATGAACAAAGTTCTTAACGGGATTTTTGGGTGGACAATCCCAGTTTTCTCCTTCAAATCAGCATAGAAAATATCTATTGATTTCATCTGGACCAGCACACACTATATATATAATAATAGCTTTTATAGTAAATAACCCTCTAAAATGTGCTGTATATACTATGGAATTGATGTAAATGCATATCAAGATTATTGTTTTCTCTCGATGTAACTCAGTGGAGACCCTATGCTGGATGCTGATGGTGATTTCGATCTGGACGACACCATGGATGTAGCGAGGCATGTAGAGGAACTGCTCCGTCGACCGATGGAGGGCCAGTGGAGCGGCCAGCAGTCATGACCTCTTGACCTGTGACTTCTCTCCCTAAACAATGTTTTTTTTTTTTTTATATTTTTCTCCTTTCACTCTTAGTGTATTTTCCCCATTTGATTCTCAGTGTGGGTCTTCACGAATTCTTTTTCTCCATCATCACACCTCTTTTTCTTTCCCACATCCCTTGTTTCTGTAGAAGAGGAAGGAGCTAATGGAAGAAGAAAAAAATACTATGAGCCTTCCTCTAATTAAATACCACCAAACAGTATTGTAGAAAAAAGAGAGCGAGAGAGAGAGAGATGCATGTTATCTCTTTTCCTTTGTGCGTGTGTTGTTTTCGTTTTGTTTCAAAATGACTTTTTTCGCAGAACGAATCTGTGAAACCCTTAAGCCGAGATGTGCTACTGTAAGGAACATTTTTATGTTTTTCAAACTGTTTTATGGTTGTCATTTTATTTCAAGGGTGTTCAAATATCTACTGCATCTGAAGTAAATGCATATTATCCTTTGCACTCTTAAACGAATGCTTTCTTGCAGACGATGAAATTATTGTTACCATATGGCGTTTGCAATGTAACGCTTCTGTACACTAAAGAGTGTTTAGGTTGCAAGGCTGTTAACATTCGGTGCAGCTACATCTACGTCTGTGTTTAATCTGAACTCTGAACACAAGTTACACCCGCATCCAAACCAGCAGCACACGACCTGTCACTCGCATCACCGGAACTGAGGCACACATGAGAAACACACACGCGCCCGCTCGCATCCGTCCCGCGTAAAGCGATGGAAACACATGGGGCAGAGAGAGGTCTGCTGAGCGTCTGGGCTCACGCTACACTACACCGGCCGTCTCTCGCTCTCTCTGTCTGTCTCTCTCCAGTGCAACAGGTGATGACCTAATCTGTTCTCATGCTTTCCTCTCGGAACAAAACAAGAGAACCCGTCGTCATGGTTACACATGCTGCTCCTCATATGCTCATAACTGGCCATCCTATAGGTTCAAATTTCTGCATGCAACCGACCTGCATCTTTGTTTCTCTCGTACTTTGCATACGCCTGCACAGAAGCCTTGGCCACTCAGGACATTGACATACAGTTGATGTAAAATACAAATAATAGTAATAATAAAATATAAATAAAAATGACATAATTAAAAGAAAGTACCTATATCCAGTATATATGAAATGTATTTTTTGTTAAAATATTTCTATTTTATTACTGTTGGGCGCTAGATGGCTCCGGCCCTCTGTGTAGAGCAAAACGACGCTTTACTGTGTCCGATTGTTGGTAGAAGCCCTGACATACTGATCCAAAATCAGTACTCGAATGGCAAGAAAACTGTAGTTTCACTTCAGATTTCAGCTGAGCTTTCGCATGGAAGAAAAAGCCAAACAGTGAAGTTAGCACGAAGAGACGTTTCCTGTGTGCTTACTGTAATAACTGTGTAACGTGCAAACCTGACTAATGATGCCCACTTTCATATGCCTGTATTCTTTTTTAAAGGATGGTTTATTCCTCGCAGTGGATGTTGATTTATTTTCCCCTCTCTATTTCTCTGTCGTGGCAGAGACACATAGGAATTTGTGTGATTTTTCTTCATATTTTTTATTGTCTTGGTTTTCAACTGATCTGTCATGTTGTTGTGTAGACTGTTTCTCACTGTAGGTGTCAAGGTGTGTGTGTGTGTGAGTGGGAGTGAATGCTTGTGTGTGTGTGTGTGTGTGTGTGCGCGTGTTGGTATGTTCAGCTTTGCTCTGTTTTGTGTTCGTCCCATGTTTGTGGTTTGGCAGTAGAGAAAAGAAATTGAATTGACAATAAAGGTTTTTTTTTTATAATCTGGACTCCAGCACAAGTGGTCTGAGCACTTTGTCTTTCCTGTGAGAATGAAATGAACTTGGATTCATAATTGGTGTGATTTCCTTTAACAGTGTGTGCACCTTGACGTTTTAAAATTACAAACCATTTGTAGTCTTTCGATCCGGTCCCTTCTAAATGGTTTCTGAATAAGGGACTTAGAGCAAAATCATTGTGCTCTTTGCAACCACTCTTCCTAACAGCATGAATCTGAGAAGACTCAAGTTTGTCTTTTTCTTCATAAACTAAAAATAGACATTTATAGGCTCCAGTCATTGGACTCTTCAAGCTGTGAAGTAGTTTTTAGCAAGAATGGAACAAATTATTCAACATTCAAGGGACCAAATGTAAAAGTTAAAGAATATCTGTCAGTGAAAACATATTGATCGACTTCAAATCTATGAAGACATTTACAACCCTGGTTTTCAAAGCTGTTTTCCTGATTTTGAAGGTGAAATGTTCCCCGTTTCCATAGTGGTGTGAAGTATGACGGGACATCAATGCCACAGTGGATGCAGAGTGTGAACATGAATCAACATGCAACATCTGCACTGTCGTTTTTGCAAAATCTGAGCCATTCCTTCACACGCATTAAAATCATGTGTATAGAGAAAACACACAAACAATAATACTAAAAAAAAAAAAAAAACATTTTACAATCTGGTTTTGACATAGAAACACACAAAATTTGTCTCAGCTATAGGTCTTGGTAAGAGTTGGGGCCTTAGTAGGCTTTTTCTCGTACAAATAGGTTTCAGCAGAATTTTCAGTAATATATTAGATTAAAAGTGAATGTAGCCTATACAATGCAATGTCCGGGATCCTGTTGTTCCCTATATAACTCACAACGTAACTCGCACACAAAAACATTTTCCTGTTCCTTTTGGACGGGTTTCCGACGACAGCTTAGAGTGAAGTAAACTTGCCCCCTCTTTTGGTCGAAATGGGTGAATGCCAGTCCGATGAGAAGCCGCACCAGCAGTGAGAGAACGAATCAATCGACTTAAATTATCTAGACACCATATAAGCTCAAACCATCACTCCTCTCAGGAAAATGGTTATACTTTCAGACATGATTTATAAAAAACAATTTACTGAAATTTACCGTCAGGCAGCAACATGTTTTATGTCTCTAATTGCAAAGAGAATATTGCTTGAGGAAAGAGCTCATCTGTTGCTTGGAGACAGAAACCCGTGCTTAATAGATCCATATATAGAAAAACAGTATATGCCAGGACAGGTACTGCACTAACAAAAGCTGAACGATAAGAGATCAGAGTCAGCTGATCCGCTCTTTGGCCAACAGGTAGGCCTACTGAGAATCAAATAAATTCAGTCAAGGAGGAAAAGACATTGGGTTTAATCTTTGCAGGACATACTGAAACAATTAGTGTCACTAATCCTAAACACATTTTGTATTTATTATCTGTATTAAAAATTGCCCATCGTATAGGCTACGCTATCTTTATGATTTTAGCCAAAATAATCTGAATTAGGACATACCTTAGACCAGTGGTTCTCACTTCCAGTCCTGGGGGCCCCCTGCTCTGCACATTTTGCATGTCTCCCTTACTTAACACACCTGATTGAGATCATCAGCTTGTTAGGAAAGAGATCCATGAACTGAACTAACGAGCTGATGATCTCAATCAGGTGTGTTAAGTAAGGGAGACATGCAAAATGTGCAGAGCAAGGGGCCCCGAGGACTGGAATTGAGAACCACTGCCTTAGACCATTGGTCTCAAACTCAATTCCTGGCGGCCACAGCTCTGCACAATTTAGCTCCAACCCTAATCAAACGCACCTGATCCAGCTAATCGAGGTCTTCAGGATTACTAGAAACTTGCAAGCAGGTGTGATTTGGAGCTGGTTGGAGCTAAACTCTGCAGAGCTGCGGCCCTCCAGGAATTGAGTTTGAGACCACTGCCTTAGACTCATATTGATTGAGCTAAATAGGCTATAAATACAGACTAGGCCAAATAATAACTCTAAAAAAAAAACTAATTGTATTTTTAGAATTTAAAAAGCATAATTTAGGCTAGGCTATTTAATTTATGAATTGTATTTTTAAATGAGTTTCCATTTGGGAGGACGATTTTGTTAAACCTCAACTTCTAGCAATTTATTAACAACAAAACCTGTTGTCTTAAGAAGCTTATTATTTTTATTATTAATCAGTTTCTTCGTTTTTCTTATGTTTCTAAATTTCACTGTCTATCATGTTAATCTTTTTAAAAAGAGCCAGTTAGTGCCTTTTTTTATTTATTTTTTGAGGGAAAACAACAGTAGGTCTTGCCTATCTTACCAATAGGTAAGTAGCCTAGAAGTGGATTCTATGAATTCTTCTGTGATGTTCAATTGCACACTCAAATACTCTTTATTTGCATCCTGGCATGTTCAGTCCTGTTAATTTTCTTGTCACTGAGTAAATAATCACATTTTAAATGAAGTGTCTGAGCTTGACTACAGTCTGCTGCGCACTTCAATATAAATACTTAATTTCCCTGCTAAAACAAAACAAAACAAAACAAAACAAAACAAAACAAAACAAAACAAAACAAAACAAAACAAAAAACAAAACAAAACAAAACAAAACAAAACAAAACAAAACAAAACAATAGAAGCCCAATAGAAACCATCACATAAATCCATTACATTTTCTATTGTGTTTTGGGCAGGGTTCTATTGTTTTTTTCAGCAGGGTTATGACACAAGCATATATATATATATACAGGTGCTGGTCATATAATTAGAATATCATCAAAAAGTTGATTTATTTCACTAATTCCATTCAAAAAGTGAAACTTGTATATTATATTCATTCATTACACACAGACTGATATATTTCAAATGTTTATTTCTTTTAATTTTGATGATTAGAGCTTACAGCTCATGAAAGTCAAAAATCAGTATCTCAAAATATTAGAATATTTACATTTGAGTTTGAATAAATGACCATCCCTACAGTATCAATTCTGGGTATCTCTTGTTCTTTGAAGCTACAATAATAAAGAAGTCTGCTGACTTGGCAATGATCCAGAAGACGAACATTGAGGCCCTCCACAAAGAGGGTAAGTCACAGAAGGTCATTACTGAAAGGTGTGGCTGTTTACAGAGTGCTGTATCAAAGCATATTAAATGCAAAGTTGACTGGAAGGAAGAATTTGGGTAGGAAAAGGTGCACAAGCAACAGGGATGACCGCAAGCTTGAGAATACTGTCAAGCAAAGCCGATTCAAACACTTGGGAGAGCTTCACAAGGAGAGAACTGAAGCTGGAGTCAGTGCATCAAGAGTCACCACGCTCAGACGTCTTCAGGAAAAGGGCTACCAAGCCACTTCTGAACCAGAGACAACGTCAGAAGCATCTTAACTGGGCTGTGGAGAAAAAGAACTGGACTGTTGCTCAGTGGTCCAAAGTCCTCTTTTCAGATGAAAGTAAATTTTACATTTCATTTGGAAATCAAGGTCCCAGAGTCTGGAGGAAGAGTGGAGAGGCACAGAATCCATGTTGCTTGAAGTCCAGTGTGAAGTTTCCACAGTCAGTGATGATTTGGGCTGCCATGTCATCTGCTGGTGTTGGTCCACTGTGTTTTCTGATGTCCACAGTCAACGCAGCCATCTACCAGGAAATTTTAGAGCACTTCATGCTTCCTTCTGTTGACAAGCTTTATGGAGATGCTGATTTCATTTTCCAGCAGGACTTGGCACCTGCCCACACTGCCAAAGGTACCAAAAGCTGGTTCAATGACCATAGTGTTACTGTGCTTGATTGGCCAGCAAACTCGCCTGACCTGAACCCCATAGAGAATCTATGGGGTATTGTCAAGAGGAAGATGAGAGACACCAGACCCAACAATGCAGATGAGCTGAAGGCCACTATCAGAGCAACCTGGGCTCTCATAACACCTGAGCAGTGCCACAGACTGATCGACTCCATGCCACGCCGCATTGCTGCAGTAATTCAGGCAAAGGAGCCCCAACTAAGTATTGAGTGCTGTACATGCTCATACTTTTCATTTTCATACTTTTCAGTTGGCCAAGATTTCTAAAATCCTTTCTTTGTATTGGTCTTAAGTAATATTCTAATATTTTGAGATACTGATTTTTGACTTTCATGAGCTGTAAGCTCTAATCATCAAAATTAAAAGAAATAAGCATTTGAAATATATCAGTCTGTGTGTAATGAATGAATATAATATACAAGTTTCACTTTTTGAATGGAATTAGTGAAATAAATCAACTTTTGATGATATTCTAATTATATGACCAGCACCTGTATATATATATATATATATATATATATATATATATATATATGTATTTTAGAAATTGTATGCTTAGAGAAGGATAATGCATAACATGAATTACCATAACATTTTTTCCCGAAATATTTTATTTTTATAAACTGTCCGTCTGCCTAGTCACCGAGATTAATTTATTCTTTTTTTTTTTTTACCAGCAGATGTCGCTGAAACACAACATGTGAGTGAACTGATAAAATTGGATAATTTTTGTTTTCACTGTAGCCGTCTCTTCTCTACTAGCAGTGCACTGATTACATATTCTTGTACCTATTGAACTTAATTCATATCTAAATGTAAAATATCGCATAGTGTTTGAAGAATGCTTCGGGTGATTGAATTGTTTTCCTTTGTGCTGCCGTCTCCCTGATGAGTTATATATTTCCTCAGAGTTTTGCAATGTCAAATCAGTGAGAAGAATTTCAGTGCTGCTTTCGATTCCTCATTCTGTGATCAGACACTGACAGGAAGTAATACTCTTTACTCTCACACGCCGTTGACTTTCTTTTACACTTTTGCTTTTCAGTAGTAGCCTACAGTTCTTAGATTTGATCAATTAAAATAGGCTACTGCAAGAAAATAGTTTCAAAATAAATGTGTTGATTGTAATTTTTTTTACCTCTACCTACATCTCGAAATAACTGTTTACATTAAAATGAATATAATATATATATTTTTTTTAATTAATATTATAATTGTTTTGTAGCCTGTGAAAGTTTTTTTTTTTTTTTTGTCATATGTAAATGTTTAGTGTTGTGCATAGAGGGTTCAGGGTGGAGTCTGTGTTGAGATGTTTTGCTATGAATCAGTGGAGGGTGGAAAACTGAAATATGGCTCACTTCCTGTCTCAAGATGTTATTGTGGTAAGAAATTAATAGGCTATATGATTTGCCTAAAGAGAGATCAAAGTGATAATTTTTTATCACTTTTGTTTCCTATCTGTCTCACTCAAATGAGTGAATGGAGCTGAGTAGAGGTGCTGTATAGCACTAAACAAAGCAACACTGTTGAGAACTTAACTCATAGTGGAAAGTGTGGCCATATATCAGGTGTACAGCATGACAGTTCAGCCTTTTACCTCCTCCTCCATCAAAAAAACGATCATTTCAGTTGGTCAGGCACTTTTAAATAAGTTGTTTTAAGCAAGAACTTCTTTGTGTGATTTGTTCATTTTATGGCTTACATTTTTTAACAATAATTAAAATTTGACATTTTAAGCAGTAATTTCCCATTCTAAAGCTATGTTTTAGGCCTGATTTGGTATCGGTTGCGTGATGAGGCTGTGGATGAGGAATATAGATTTTTAGATTTCACTTTAGAAAGTGTGTATTTGTTGTGTACATCATACATTTTCCACATTAAAGATGTGATGGAACACAAATATAGTGAAAACTTGGTGCTATGCATTTTAAGATGTTGTGGATGAACTTGGTGGATGAACATGAGCCTTCAGTCTGCCATTTTCATTGGAAGATCCAGTTATGGCATTTTTATTAAACACTGTGAGGTCAAAAATGTAAAAGAAAAGGTTCACAATAAGATCCATAACATGCATTTAAAAAAATAGACAGGGTGAGTTTTCATTTGCTGTCCTCACTTGATGTGTGTTTACAAATAGTGAGATGTCACTATTAAAGCCTGTGCTTTTATCCTAAGATATATCTAGGGTTTTATTTTGTACTAATAATAGTATGTGCAGTGTGCACATGCCAACTATTGACATAATAAATAAATTACTGTTACTTTTATCACCTATCATCTCTACAATTACACAGCTTAGGTTTTTATGAATGCAACCATGTCCTTCTTGTACTTCTGGTTTAATTGTATCCAAACTGACTGTGCAGCAAATTTAAATAACAAGGATTGCATCACTGCTAATGTGTCAAAGATGTGTGAGATTTCAAAGGTTTAAACTAAACATTTTCTAAATAAATTGGTAAAAACAGTACTGTTACAATTACCCTGCTCTCTTCTAATGAGTTTTGATGGATCTCTCAACATGTTCTCTACTCTTTCTAAAGTTATGCTCATAAAGTCTTTCTGAAAACTGTGGCCTGCTGGAGAAAAATCTGTACTAAGAAATGTTTTCTCTCTCATTTTCCCCATCAGAAATGGGTGGAGGTCTGTCTATATGTCATACACTTCCTGTTTTTCTCCCTTCATCAACCTTTCTTCAGTAGTCTCACACCAAGACAACCACACCATTCAATAAATCACTGCAGAACGCCTAATGAATCAGAGCACTGCTCATGATCGTGGGGGTGGAGCGTCATCTGCAAGGACGGTTTGGGGTCATGACAAGGCCTCTGTCCTCATTCAGAACTAGAGAAAGAAAAAAGTGGATGAAACCAAAGCATTTTTCAGCCTTATTAGAACAGAAGGGCTTCATTGTGAAAGGAAACCCGACGTCGGGCCAGAAAATAGTTTCTCAGATATGGATTCCAGGCAGTGTTTTGATGGCATCAACTGATTGTGCTGAGGGAATTATGGGCTTTTGTTCTTGAGGCAATTCCTCATCCATCACCCCGATGTCTTAGTCTGACAATAAATAAATGATACCCTTGCATCATCTTCCAAAGCGTGAGAACTTCAGATCTCCTGAATGCTGAAACCTTATGTCACGTGCCATACAGTTTTGTAGGAGTATGTGCCAATGGCACTCTGGTCAGCTGTTAATGACCTTGTTCTGAGTTATATTGCTCTTGTCTGGCCTTAATGCCCCGGCTCGGCGTTTGATTGCTGCAGTCTGGAAGTGATGAATCATGCTGTAATGGCTGCTTGGGCAGAGGAGCATATGATTTCTATCATACCATCACCAGCTAATGTGATTTGGCTTTTCTGGAGGATATAATTTGACAGTATAATATTTCCCCTCTTTCTGTCTGTCCTCTTTATTTGTCTGTGAGCACACAGTTGCCTATATGTGCAGAAGTGTGTTGGGTCTGGGATTTTCATTTTTGTTGAAATAATTTTTTATTGATATGCAGAGATGCAGAAAGGTTTGTGTGAAGGTCAGGTTCAAGGTTAGGGGACAGAGATTATCCTTACCTTACCTCTGTGTAAAGACAGCAGAGGTGAAATGAAAGTCCACAGTGTTTCAGAGGCCTGAGGATGAACCAATATATAATGCATATATCAGCATATATGCAAGAATAAAGAAACAAAAAAAAAACACACAGTGTCACAAAATCTCGGATGTCTGCAATCTAAAAATTAGAGTATGAACTCAAGGATTTATCCTAAAATTCACTCAAGACTAAAATATCGGCACTGTAAAAATGCAAGAGTAAAACTTGTTAATTGATAAACTGTAAGTTACCTTATAGGCCTATGGTAAAAAATTATTATTTTACTGTAAAACAATGTAAAATTTACTGCTTTTGCAAGTAAAAAATATGAATTAATGTATAATACTGTATACATTCACATAAATCCCTATGTGACACATCACATATGATTCGATTTTATTCAAAAATTATATAAATAATTTAGTTTCTTCTTTTGGCATCAGTTAGGGTGCTTTGTGTTACATTTTCTTATTTCTTATTTTATGTTTATTGCATTATTCTGTAGTGTCATATGCGTTACTCTGACAGTGTTTTGTCCTTGTGATGACCCTGTGCACCCTCTAGGCCACTTACAATATATTTTTTGTATAATCTATTTAAAATTGTTATGTGTGTGTGTGTGTGTGTGTGTGTGTGTATACATACATAGCCCCTTAAAGAGGTTTTTTTTTGGGGGATGTTTTAATAAATAAACTAATTATAGCTGAGACGCCATTAAATATAAGCTTTGAAAGTGCAATACAATTTACGTGCCTGCAACTTTACAGACTGCCATTGTCTTTACAAGGCTTGTGATAATTTTATAGTTTTATAATTATAGTTATAGTACACTTTATGTAGTCCTTTATTTTCCCATGCAATTAGGCATTTCTTTATAAGCCAAAACATCTCTGGCTGCCTCTTTAAAAGGGGCAATTACTGGATAATTTCATGGTGTACTTACGTGTACCCCAGGCGGAGGCATTGTGTTTGTTTATCACTCTTTTCCAGGCATGCTGGAAGTCGTAGAGTAGCATGTGTATGTAAATCTACTCGTGTTTATGGCTTTGTGGTTCCGTTTAAGTGAGATGGGATAGTTTGCAAATCAAGTGGCAGGACCTGACTCTCCAAATGTGCCTTTAATCCAGTCACAAGCATCCTCCTCAGTCATCTTTGATGGGTCACGCATGAGAGAGACGCTGGAGGGACAGCACCGAAGTGACGGCACGCGAACTGACACTCCTTCCATCACTGCTTACAGGGCGTCTGGCAATCAAGGGACAGAACGAGGCTAATTGGCCCTCATAACCCTGTATTATCTCGGTAGTTACGGATGCCCACCGGCAGACCACGGCGCGAGCGCCATCTGTGCGCTTTATTTTCTCCTAGTGGCGACGAGGGGTGAGAGGGAGAGAGGGAGGAGAGGGGAGTTTGAATCTCTCCGCCTGCACAATCTATTCACCTCCTCGGCTGGCGGAGAACGTGCGGTGCCTTCTCTGTTCATGGATTTTACGGTTTCACACAGACGCACGAGACTTCGATGGCTGTTTGTCTCGCCGCGGGCTGTTAAAATCACAGGCGCACTCACTTCGATGGTGAGTTTTTTGGCGTAGCTAACGGCAGAGCGCACGATGGCTGAGCCGCAGGCTTCTGAATCCGTGGCGGGACCCTTTTACGAGCTCGCCTCCGAGGAGACCACTCCGACCCGGGACACAGTGGCGGCGGCGGCGGCGCTGAGCATCGGCGAAACCTACCAGACATACCTGGACGTGTCGGCGGCTGGACACCCGGGGTACGGGGCCGAGGGGGTGTACTCTAACGGACGGTACAGGGAACACAGCAGCCCGAGGATCGGCACCCGGAACCGCGACAGCTCTGCAGAGAGGTGCACCGGCACCGGGAATCCACCTTGCGGTATTATGAAGGTGAGTGAGTGTCATCACTTTGTTATTGACTGAGGACTTCCAGAGCTCTGCAGCGATGCAAAAGCCCATGCAGCCGTCCACTGCTCTGCAAACACATTATGTAGCATTGCACTACTGTTCTTGTAGTATGTTTCGTGTGTGTTCCCCAGTTTCGTGACATGCTGGCTCAAAACCAAGTGAGATGTATATCTAGAACATTTTGGAATATCTCATGGACATCTTGTGCCCAATAATATCTTGACCAACATTTTTTTTTTCTACAGCCAATACCTGTAGAAATTAATTTAATTAATTATCAGATAACAGATATGCAGATTTGAGTTTTTTTACGATTATTTTGAGTAATAAATAATTCTTAGGCTGCAGCATATAAAACATACATTATAAATATTTCACTTAGTTTAAATTATTATTTGTTCCATTTATATTTATGCAAGTTAATATTTATCTAGGACTAAGTTAGCCTATATCTAAGCCTAAAATCACTTAAAAAGAATGGCTGTGAAAAGTTATACATTTTTCACAATTAATTTCTAATTTTATTTTATATTGTTAAACAAAACATTTAAATAAGTAAGCTACTTTACTTTTGAGTACTGTTGTTTCCAGTTGAGAAAAGAGTGGTTAAGCAATGAACACTTTGTTAATTCCTACAACACTTATCAGTAGACCCGATATTAAAGAACCGATAATTTATTAAAACAATAAATAATAAAAACAGTAAATATTGATTATATACAGTATATATATATATATATATATATATATATAATCGATTATCCAACCCAATCTCATGGGAAAAGCGAAACAATTTTATTAGGTGGTCATTTCCTATGAATTTGTATGATATGATGTTTGTATGGAAGCGAAAAAATAAATAAATAAATATATATATATATATATATATATATATATATATATATATATATATACGTAATAGTCTATATATAGTCATTTAGATTAGAATTGCAACATTATGTTTGAAGGCAGGGGTACAAATGTATATCAGTGTAACTGTTTGACCCACATCCTGGTCACAGTCCTGGATAATAATGTGTTTTATTATTTTACTGACGTCTGACTGTGCAGTGCGCTTAAGCTAACCTTAAGCACCTCAACGTTTGGAAGGGCAGCTGTCAAGTGGTGTTTTAAGTGGAAAAGTTATTTGTTTTAGTATAGAGAGGGTCTGAACTACACAATTGGTTGAATTTTAATGTTGGTACAAAAGAAAGGCTTAGGGTCAATAAATCTATACGATTGATCAGATGACATGTGATACCAGAGTCAACAATAGATGATGAAGTGGTTGAGTTCTCAAAGAACAACCCTTTTAGGCACTTTGATTAATTGCTTATCCTGTCAAGCAAAAGATTGTTCTTAGGTCAAAGAAGAGATAGGAGGAGGAAAAGGGAAAAGACTAAGACAGTTTGAGGACAGCTCAAGATACTGTACAAAAAAATTACGTCACCCCTTACGTTTTAAAGCAGGGGCTGTTTTCCTCTGTGTCGTTGTGGGTCAGTGCTGCTGTCTGAGATGAACCAGGAGCCGAACGTCAAAATTGTCATTGGGTTGATTCACTTTGCTTAGCAACTGACACAAAACAGCATGCTATGCTCCCATTCCCTTACTTTATTGAATTCCTATGTGACTGTGTGGGTGTCTTGGCACCCACGAGAGGACCAGTACGACAGAGAAACGAGCGAAACACTCTACGTGCTGACATCTGAGCACTCAAAGTAGACTTGGTTGTACGTATTTGTGGTGCTTGTGTAGAAGATTTAGCAGACTGGAAGTAAACAAGCATTCTGTATTTGCTCAAGACAAACGTTAAAGAGAATCTCAGTGTCATTATATAGGGAATCAACTTTCGTATACTTGAATCTCCATTACCCAGTTGTTAGAAATCGACTAGCTGTCAAGGGGCTTGGTTTGACTGTGCTGTTTTGCTCAGGAATATCACGAATTCTCTTTGTCAGACCTATTTCGTCCCTCATTTGCAGATGATTTTCCATCTGTGATTATAGGTTGCAGAGAGCGCAGGTATCATGAAATACGCTTTCGTGCAGTGCGTGATCTGTTATTGAGATGTTAAAAAGTGACCGTCTAGCAGCACCTTGTACTCAGCTAAAACTCTGTTAGTTAAACTTGCTACAACAGATCCCTCAGTCAAACTGCCCAGGGCCAATGCAATCCAGAGCACAAAATCTGGCTCACTTTCCAGCTTTCCTTCTCCTCACCTGTGCTCTGAGTCTGTCCTTCTTGTATTTTTAAGTCCAAGGCTTTTGCTTTGACCTTACTAGTAAGATGGGATTAGGCTACTATAACCTTTAAGGGCAGTTATCTTGACTAAAGGCCTGTTCACGCCAGTAACTATAGTTGCATCCACACCAGCATGCTAGCCTATTGTTCTGTTTTGTGCTGCCGTTTTGTCATCTCATTCATTCATTAGCTGGAAAAAATGATTGATAGTGATTCCAACAATATCATTCTTCTGTGTTGTTACTGTTATAGTTGTGATGAACTTCCCTAGGGGTGGGCACGGTTAACCGCTAGAAATTTGTCAACCGATAGAGATTTTGGACTATTGTCTCTATTGCAGTTACATGCTCATGCAACGTTGCTGTTCTACATGGGTCACGAAAATTGTTATCTTTTCCATGCATTTTAAAGCATTTCTGTTTAAAAACAAGCCGATTTTAAACACAATCAGCAGCGAAAGAGAAATCATTTTGCGAAGACGGTGCTCATAGAGTGCGGGAGTACTGAACTGAGTTATTTTTGCCACTTTATAGGCTTTGAATGGTCAAAATGCCTGTTTTTACAAGTATCCTCGTAAACACAGTAATTCAGGTCTTAAGTGAAAGCAAACAGCTGAGAAAGAAAACACACGTGTAGAAGTATATTGGATCCGGGCAGCTCTTAAAGTGGCAGTAGTCTAATATTCCTGCTGTCTGTCTTTCATGTTAATCAAACAACAAGAGAGAGAAAATATCTCACTGCTCTTGACTAAATCACTTTTGTAACTTTCATAAGAAGAAATATTTATTTAATTCACACAGTAAAGAATATGCAGTGTTTTTACAGTATACATTTGAGTACTTTGATTAACAGCTATAAATCTCTAAGCTAAGGTGTCAGTCACAAATGTGTCATGCTTCTGTTAAGTCACTGTTCAAAAAACTTGCATTCATGAAATTTCTGTTAGTAATCAATTTACCGTCTTGCTTATGAGTTTATATCTCCACCCAGAGAATAGCGGTGGGTGATTTTTATCAATACTACACAGCAAAAGGGAGAAAGTGAAAGGGAAAGGGTTGCATGTGGGTTGTTGTGCGTTTGGTTGAGTGAACACAGGAGCGTTTAATCAAATCAGATGCTGTTAAACCGAGCAAATGTCATTGACAAATGGAAAAATATCTAGACTCGGTAGCAACGTGCACGCCTCTGCATATTAGGAAAAAACAGGTGAAGTCAGGCCACGGCGTACTAACAAATGTGACATTTTCTGATTATGTTATTATAAATCGCACACCTAGTGTTTATGTAATTGAGTTGTGTCGAGCAGACATTAATTATGACATTGATAAGTGACTGGCTTATTACTGTATAACAGCTTTAGGCTGTAGTTTAATTTGTTGACATGTGCTAATGTACCTGTACATACACTTCCTATAGGTAGGAAAATCACAAATGTTTCTAATGTCTCAATTGTGTCTCCTGTGCAGCAATGAGAATAAATGGAGAGCTTTGCTGGCATCTCATGTTTCCAGAGTTTTGTCTTCAGAAAATGTTCCCTCATAATTTCACAAGTGTCTACTCTAGAGTTTCAGAAAAGATCTTAAAAATGCAACACACTCGCCAAGCTCAGAGTTCATATCATATCATATCTGTATGAAAATTCTCTCCACATTCTTCCAAATCTTTGATTTGTTTGTTTGTTTGTTTATTTATCACAAATGTATTGTGTGCTTCAGTGTTAGTTTAATTTTATTTAAACATTATATTTTTATTAACATCTTGAATTAGCTGTAATTTAATATTTTTCTATTTTTTTAGTATTTGGGTTTTGTTTGTTTTTAATTAGTTTTATTTTTTATTTATTTCCAGTCATTTTAGTGCTTCAATGTATTTCAGTTAGTTACCAAGGCAGCGTTTCAAAATCTTTATTTAGTTTACGTTTTTCATGTATTATTTATGTTTTGGTTATTTCAGCTTTATTTCAATTAACAAAATGTTTTAATAGTTTTAGTTTTATTTATTTATTTATTTATTTTGTAGTGTGTTTGGTATAATTATGCTTTCACTCTTTTGTGTGTTTCCATTTACACTTTTGACAAAATTCCAGTTCTGAGAATAAATGCACTGCTGGTATAAACAGTCCACTCAAATCCATGCTGCATCATTGATTTTCTTCAGTGTGGTAATGGATTTGGGCCATAGACATCTCTCCTTTTGGTCTCATCTGGGGAGAAATGCTCAGGTTGGCCGTCTGGAGGTTTGGAGATTAGAATGGCTGGAGGAATATGCGCTTTGGAAAAATCGCCCTCGGCTGATTCTGACACGAGTTTGCTGAGGTGGTCAGTGGGGCCATACAACATGTGAGACAGCGTGTGATAATGCTGCCTCATGCAGGCTTCCGCTAAGCTAATTTGTGCAGAGTACCACCTTGTCTGCTCTGGGTATAATGGGTTTTGACTTCAGTGTTGTTACGCTGTCTCTATTAATGTTCATTGTAGGTAAAGAGTCCATATGAAAGTGACATTTGGAAGACGCATGCATAGATGCCAAATAAGAGTATGCTGGGAATCTGGGTCACTGGTCTCTAGAGTTCACACATACGCTTTAGTGGAGAAATCAAATGCACTCAGGCTTCCTGCGAGTGCGTGAAGCTTCGTCTAGTCATGGATTTCCATGATCAAACATATTTAATGTTTGAGGGATCTCTATATTAGTCTTTATTAGTTATCATTATCAGCGTGCAGGTTTTGAAGTCCGTGTGTTGAGGATACAGTATGTGTGTCTCAGTGGTAATGGCCCGGTTGCCCACAATTACATTTTGCTGTCACCAGGCCCCCAAAAGTTGCCAGAGGGACGTATTCACTTGTCAGTGTTACATAACACCTGAACCTTGGACAGCAGCAGAGCCCTGTCAGTGTGTATGTGTGCATAATTGGGTGTGGGTATGTGTGTGTGTGCATGAATATGTGTATATAAAAAGGCAACTGACATACAGTGTATTCCATCAAATTCTTTATAAACTGATTTTTCTCATTCTTTTTAAATTATTATGCATGCAGAATCTTTGACCTCTACATGGAATATACTTATACTTAAAATTAAAAAATAGTCTAACTTATAAAATATTTTTATATACGCACTACCATTCAAAAGCGGTGCATATGTGAGATGTTTTAAATAAAACTGACAAAGAATCATTAAATTGATCAAAAGTGAAAGACTTTTAAAATGTTACAAAAGATTTCTATTTCAAATAAACGCTGTTTCTTTTGAACATTCTTTTCATGGTTCTATTTCATGGTTTACACAAAGATATTAAGCAGCACAACATTGATAATAATAAAATGATTCTTGAGCAACAGATCAGCCTATAAGAATGATTTCTGAAGGATCATGTAATGTTAATGGCTGCTAAAACTCAGCTTTGCCATCACGGGAATAAATTACATTTTAAAATATATTGTGATAGAAAACAGTTATTTTAAATTGTAATAGTATTTCACAATACTGTTTTCACTGTATTTTAATCAAATAAATGCAACATTTGTGAACATAATATACATAAAATCCTACATTCCATACATTTACTGTACTGTATATTTAAAATTTATACGTAAAATGTCATGATAAGGTCGAGCTACGTTGTGCATCCACTGTCCAGTCACTGTTTAATATTCTGTTCTTACATGTTTCTCTTTTATGTATCATCAGCGTGCCAGTTTTTGTTTTTGTTTTTTTTTTTGAAAGAGAGAGACAGACAAAGTGCATCTGTGAGTCTGTTGTTCATGGTGCGAAATCTGGGCATACTTTCTCTCCCTTTTCCCAGAAATGACCTCATGTGTACCAGATTGTGGCTGGGACCCTTCTTTCTTTCTCTCCTTCTCCTCTCACCTCCCCCCACGAAGTGTGTTTCCCCTCACCCCCCTCTCAGGAAGTGGCTCTGTCATCCAAAAGCTATACATTCAGTCTAGTATCCCAGAAGCCAGTGAGGCTGTGATGAAACTGGATACGAATCTAGCTGGAGCAAGAGCGTGAGATAGCCTTCCAATGACACTGTTTTTCTCACTCATAATGCATTTGCATCTGGTGTGTGTTAGATGTTGTTCTGGAGAACTAGCATCATGCCAAAACAAAGCCACTTCACAGCTTACAAAACCAGACTTAAATCAACCTTAAGTGGTCCTTTGGTGGTCTAGCCAGTCTCATAGTCTCAGCTATTCAAGCTGCTGATCCACACTGAAACCATCAAACCAGCGATAATTCATTTCATGTTATGGCCGATATTAAATTAAATAAAATTTTTGTCTAAATACATTAAAAATAAAGCTAAAATCAGTCATTTTAAACGCTACAAGTGAATTTAGGCATCACAACATTGTTATAGGCACAGTATTAAGACAAATGCATGCGTTATAATATACAAGCAATCTTTAGTATATATTCAGTATACGATGATTTAAAGGGATAGTTCACCCAAAAATGAAAATTTTGTCATTAATTACTCACCCTCATGTTTTTCCAAATCCATAAGACCCTCATTTATTTTTTTGGGAACACAAATTAAGATATTTTTGATGAAATATGAGAGCTTTCAGACCCTCCAAAGACAGCGCCACACATTCAAGGCCCAGAAACATAGTAAGGCACTTTGTTAATGCATGTCAAAGACGGACACAGAAGAGAAGGTATTGTTGAATAAAGTCGTTATTTTTGTTTTCTTTGCGCACTAAAAGTATTCTTGCAGCTTCATAAAATTAAGGTTGAACCACTGTCACACTATTTTATCGATGTCCTTACTACCTTTCTTGTCCTTGAACGTAGTAGTTCCCTTGCTGTCTATGGAGGGACAGAAAGCTCTCGGATTTCATCAACAAAAAAAAAAAAAGTGTGTTTCAAAGATGAACGAAGGTCTTACGGGTTTGGAATGACATGAGGGTGGGTAATTAATGACAGAATTTTTATTTTTTGGTGAACTGTCCCTTTAAGACAGTACACAAGACATTTTTTTAATCTTGTGTATGACAGTATGGATAGTATGCAAAGTAATACAGTATGCAGCTGTGGTTTTGAATTTATTTAAGGTGATCTTGAGGTTCTTGTAGAGCAATTTAGCCCTAATTTGAAGCTGCTCAGGAGGTTCATTTAACAGCATGAGCACTTAGAGCTATTTTACACCCCGTCCCGCATGCTTTCTTTCTGTTCTCATCTGTGTTCCCATCTTTGTTTCTTAGGAAGGCAAGTAGATGAGATATCTGCTCTCTCCGGTGTAAACCGATCATTGTGCGCTTATTTCATGCATACACGACTGAAAGGTAATTCAAGAAACCCGTTTTTCCCTCATTCTTAGCCTGTCCTCTTTTTGCCTGCCCCTCCTGGCAGCAGGTAAGGCAGCTGGCTGCAGGCCCAGTTTGTGGCACTTTTTCATCGACTCTGATCCTCTGTGTGAAGCTCAGTATATCACATGCTACAAATGACCGCATTGACTTCACTGAAAAGGCAGGGACTGTTTACATCTATTGTAAGACTATTGGACTGACCACACATCTGTCATCTCCTCAACCAGCCAACTGGGCTCATGAGGACTGGGTTTCACATAGAAGGAGACAGTGGGATTTCATCACTGTTGGCTGACAAATGCATTCCAGTCATGAAGATTCAGGTTCAGATTCAGGTGCATTAGATTATCAAAAATAGATGAAACTGATTAGTTCAGCAAACTGTCTCACAAAAAAGACCATTGTCTATGTTGTAAGTGTGGTTATAGGGTTGTTTTTCAATCAGAGAATCATACATCGTATACATGCATGCATAATTATGTCCATCCATCAAGTTTTGTGAGCAGAAAGTCAGGTGTCAGTAAATAGTGAGAGAACATGATGACAGACAGAGTCCCTAGAAAGGGAGCAGATTTATCCTCTTTCATTAAAACCCTGCTAATGTTCCGTCTGATTGGTTTGTTTACTTTGACTGCTCAGTGCATCTGCATTTTCTCTCATTTCGTCCCCGTCATTCTGTCACATGATTAAGTCTTGCCTGGATGAGGAGTGCATGAAGCATGGAGGAAGTTGGCTGGCTTTCAAAAAGAAAAAAAAAAAACAGGAAATGAGAGTAGTTATCAGCACATTGCAAGTCATGTTTCAGCACTGAATGTGTTTGTGGTTGTCACATGCATGGGAAATCAATGCATCTTTGCCCGTTGGCTACTTGTAGAGCTATGTTTTATTTATGTCTTCATTTACATTGTAGATGGTTCTTGAAAATCACATCACTGCTTAACAGAAACATTAAAACAGTAGTTCACCCCAAAGTGGATTTACTACCCCTCATGTTCTTGTAAGTTATATTATTTTCTAAATGTTTAAAGAGGGATCTGGACCGTGATTAAAATGGTTGAAAAATACAACAAAAATAAACATTTTCAGCAATAATGTTTTGCTGTTGATGATTTCAAGAGGTGCTGTTAATTACATATTGGTTTGATGCATGTCAGTGCTTCCTTATTGTGTGAACACAACTCAAGCCACTATATATGTTTTGAAAAACTGCGTCAGTCGGAAAGATTTACAAAACAAAACTCAAAAGTTGCTTGTGAATTCAGTGAATTGCTCAGAGCTGTCGCTTAGTTCATAACTGACTCCCTTTCTGAACCTTGAGTCATTTTTTAGTTATGTCCGTTTCAAAATGAATCACTGTGTGTGACAACTAAAGGATTTTGGCTCCTAAATATTTTATGTTCTGAGTCAATTGCTCTCTAGTCATTTTTTTAAGCCTGAAGCCACGATATAGTTAGCCAAGGCATAGTTCACACAAAAATGGAAACTCTGTCATTTACTCATGTTCTTGGAAGTCATATTACTGCAGAAAAATTAAAGCAGGGAATAAAACTGATGCAAATGCAAAAATGAATAAAAAAATAAAACATAATGTACTATCTTCTTGCTATGTGTGATCGTGTAAGGTGGCATTAATGTTTAGAGCACATGCCAGTGTTTTCCAATTGCATGAACACAGCAGGTGTCTGATTTGAACAAATGAATCTAATGAACTGGTTCTTTTTAACAAATCAGTCAGAAAGATTCCCAAAACTTGCTTGTGAGTTAGCGCTTTGAATCGGACTGACTGAGTCAGTGAACTGCTCAGAAAGATTCACAAAACAGCCTCAAACTTGCTCATGTCTGGTTCAAAGTGAATCACTGCATTTGGCAACTAAAGGCATTTGGCTCCTAAATATTTCATGTTCAGAGCCAATTACTCCCTACTAGTAATTTTTTTAGTCTGGAACCCTGATTAAAGGGATAGTTCACCCAAAAATGAAAGCTGTGATCATTTACTTGTTCCAAACTCTTATGACTGTGTTCTGAGGAACAAAGAAAAAATTTAGCAGACAGTCTTAACTTGCATGGATCTATAGTTATTTACCCTTAACTGATTACCCAACATGCATACACACATGTGGCTGAATTCTGACTGCAGTTAGATCAGTAGCTGCAGGGTGCGTTTGTCTTTGCTGTGCTAGACTCTTGGCTCGGCACCCTAAAGACACTTGTTCCCACAGGGTAGAGTAAAGAACAGCGGGAACACTCAAACACTCTTTAAAAGTCCCGAAGTCACAATCTTGACAGTACGCCAACCCTCTCAGCCAGGCGTCTGGCTCAGATTCAGACTGAGCAGCTAGTGAATGAGGTTGTGATGGGAAGACTGATCTCAGAACAGACCTGCAGATGGTTTTTAATGTGAGTTGTCATGACTGAGGTTGGGTCAGGATGATCAATCACAGTCTACCAACTTGACAACCTCAACATGAGTTCCCTGTTTATGTATGTGCTACTATATGTTGTAGCTGGCACTGTGCTATAGAGAGCACTGCATGTTCCCACGTTAGTAATAAAGCACTGTGTCTACTTATATACCACAGTAGACATCAAGATTTTTATGTTTTATTACAAGTGGTTTTATTAGTAATAAATTTGCCCTGTCCTCCCTGTGTTTGCAGGCTGTGTGACGAACGATCATACTCAGTTGTTCTGCTGTTATGTAAATGTTTCCCAAAACAGTCCAGTCTAGTTTTGCTCAGTTTATTTGAACTAAAAAAAGACATCCGCCAGAGCAGTAAACAACTAATGAGATTAAAAAAACACCTGAAGGTGGATCAAACTTCAAAACTCCTCGAAACAAGGCAGCATGCAACCAAGAAACGAGCAAAAACACATAAACCTAAGCAGGAGCATGGAAATATTTTAAAATTCTAAATATTGAAAGTTTTATGAGAAAAAAAGATTGGCAGTGCTACATATATGTGTGTTTTAAAGAAATTGATACATTTACTCAGCAAGGATGCATTACATTTATCAAAAGTGATAGTAAAGATAGAAGATTTCTATTTCAAATAAATGCTTTTGAACTTGAGAATCCTGAAAGAAGAGTATCACGGTTTATACAAAAGTATTAAGCAGCACAGCCATTTCTAACACAATAATAACAAGAAATGTTTCTTGAGCAGCAAATCAGCATATTAGAATGATTTCTGAAGGATCGTGTGACACTGAATACTGGAGTAATGGCTGCTTGACATCACAGGAATAAATTACATTTTAAAATATATTGAAAAGTATAATTAAATAGAAATCAGTTGTTTTAAATTGTAGTAACATTTCACTATAGTGCAAATATGTATGTGACCCTGGACCACAAAACCATTCATAAGGGTCCATTTTTTCGAAATTGATATCTCTGAAAGCTGAATAAATAAGCTTTCCATTGATGTATGGTTTGTTCGGATCGGACAATATTTGGCTGAGATACAACTATTTGAAAATCTGGAATCTGAGGGTGCAAAAAAATCAAAATATTGAAAAAATCGCCTTTAAATTTGTCCAAATGAAGTTCTTGGCAATGCATTTTACTAATCAAAAATTAAGTTTTGATATATTTACGGAAGGAAATTTACAAAATATCTTCATGGAACATGATCTTTACTTAATATCCTAATGATTTTTGGCATAAAAGAAAAATGGATAATTTTGACCCATACAATGTATTTTTGGCTATTGCTACAAATATACCTGTGCTACTTATGACTGGTTTTGTGGTCCAGGGTCACATGTGTAATCTATCTCTCTCTCTCAGTTGCATACTATTATTGTGAACTGACGCCTTCTAGTAACCAACAACACCACGACTTGATGACCGCCAATTTGCTTGATCGCTAGAAAAAATCTTGCTAAATAATGCCTTTAACACCTTATAAAGCCTGTCAGCTTTCCCTTTGGTTGTTTGCTTTACAGTGCAGGAGTTGTAAATGAGTCTTTGGTATTATAATGGCCTGTAGATAAGCATGGTGCTTAGCTGCCATAGCAGAGCCAACTCTATCCCAGCTTTCTCTCTACTCAAGGTGCCAGTACTGCTGGTACACAGATGGCTTCGATACGATGGCAACTAGTGCCATGAAAGTGGAGGAGGCGTATACGGTGTGTTTGTGTGCATGTAGACACATTGTGTGTAGGATTTGGTCATGTGCAAATGGAAATAGCATCCTTGTTTTTGGCTGTCATGTCGATTCAATCTGTTGCTTAAGGTTTTTGCTGAGATCCTGTGCTGTGAGCCCTGTGTGTGTGTCTTTCTCCAGCAGTGCAGTGTTATTATTCTGTATAGGATTGGAATCTGGAGGTAAACTATGCCAGTACTGATCTCAAGACTGTTCCTAAAAATTCTCTGAGAGACCCTCCACAGTCCACTACCTGAGGGGCAGGATACTGTAAGCAGATCAGCCGCAGGTTTCTGGAACTTTCCTCATGCTGACAGTGCAGAGCTCTGTGCTTCCAGTTGGCTTTTGGTGCTGTTCGTAGTTAAATTATTCAGATTACAGCTCACATGCAGTTGTTTCAGAATACTTTCAATGAAAGCTGACGTCTGTGAAGTCGTTTTGTATTAATTTTATGTAAGAATGCAATGATTTGGCTCATATGGATAATTGACAAATGGGCAATATTCAAATTGATATATATTTTGTCTGAATAATAAAACACTAAAAGCTAAAACCAGCCATTTTAAGAGCTACAAATACATTTAAGAATCATAACATTGCACAGTATGAAAAATCAATATTCATTTTGATATTTGCTAAAGATTACATTTGACAGTGTCATTAATTTATTAATGAGTTTAAAGATTAACTTCAAAGGAGCGTTAGATGATGATCTAAATGTAACTTGTCAAACATGAAACCTTTTTATCTTAAATGTTAAAAACTATATATATTAAAAAGTAGCATTTTTTTTATTCCTTATATACAGTATTTGTGCTATTGAGAGGTTAAATTCAACTAAACCGCTAGAACCACTGGCCTCATATAGGCCTAAAGCTGGAAGATGAGGGGGCAGTGACTGGTCACCATTCCACCATTCCATCAGTGCTTTTATTTCTAATTGCAAAACATATTGACCTCAGTGACACATCCTGCCACTGAGAGACTAAGCATGTGCTGTCAACTTCATGCATCATTGTCTCTCTCTTTCTGTCCTCCACAGTGTAATGTTGATAAGCGTAGGCAATTCTAGACCTACAGTATTTAGAGTTTGGATATCTTAATAGATTTTCCAATCTTTTGACAGTTTTTTTTTTTTTTTTTTTTTCTCAATATTTTCAATAAAGGTTTATATTTCTGTCGGTACTAATAGCCTCAGGAGAAGCACATGGACATGGACATGTAGTGCTATTGCGGTTTGGGTGTCCCAAGTTCGAATCCTGTCTACCAACAGTCCTATCAAAATAAAGGCTAAACTAAACTAAACTAAAGGGGGCATACTTCTGCAGTTTTTCACAAAAGTAGAAATTATATTTAATTTTATTTATTCGCAACAATGTAATTTTTACTTTAATTTTTATGCATTGTCAGGGCCATCCTTAGCTGATGCGGGGCCTGGTGCGATGTCCGTTCGCAATCGCGTTCTGGTGGTGGGGGCCTTCCCCCTTGGTCCGTTCCCCGCGTGGCCCCCTCAAAGCTGTGTCTGCACCCTGTGTATTGTAATGCATGAAAAAAAAAATCAAGGTTGAATTCACACATAAGCATCTAAACTGTAACTACTGGGCCTCTTAAACATTTAGCTTAACATTTACATATGGAACGATTGTGAATTTTGCTTATTTGTGACTATTGACAAAATCATTCTTGGTCCTACTGTACGTATTTCATCTTCACCCCTCCGCAAACATCTGTGTTTAACTCAGTTGTCAGCACCCAAATCTGTGATCACCTCAGCCCCATTAAAAATCAGCGATTGTGTAATCTTTCTCCATGTTTCTGAAAAGAGTTTGACACATTGAGTGTAGCTACATACAGTTGAGACTCATGTCATTGGTTGCAAAATTTTGCACAGATTGAGTGGATAGCGTGTGGTGGGCCTTGGGCTGGAGCAAGGTTTCACTATATTTAGATTCGAAATGAACAAAAAAAATGTCTGTACTCCAGTCCAGGATTTAATTGATCCATGACCACATTCAATCTTATTGACATACATTGTGACTGAAAGGCTGAAATCCTAGAATTTCCTTGAGATACACTACAAAAGTTTGGGTTCAGTAACTTAAAAAAAATAATAATTTCTTTACTGTCACTTTGATCAATGTAATGCATCTTTGCTGAATAAAAATATTTAATGTTGCAAAAGAGTTCTATTTCAAGCAAATTCTGTTCATTTGATCTTTCTATTAATCAAATAATCCTTTAAAAAATTATTTCAAGATATCTGCAATAATATTAAGCAACACAACTGTTTTTAACATTGATAATAATCCAAATCAGCATATTAGACTGAAATAATGACTGCTGAAAATTCAGCTTTGCCATCACTGGAATAAATTTACATTTTAAAATATATTCCAGTAGAGAACAGTTATTTTAAATTGTAATAATATTTCACAATATAACTGTTTTTATTGTAGATCTGATCAAATAAATGCAGCCTTTATGAGTTTTCTAGAGCTTTTCTAGAGTGAAATTGGAGCATTTGTAATTGGTTCAAGCTGTCTGGACAATTCACCTGTCACTCAAATTTCCCCTCCCACACAGAAGTAATATTATAATCCATGACAAAATAATATTGTAGGTCACAGAAACAATAGATGAAAGACAAATGTTAATTTAAAAGGGGGAAAAAAATGAAGCAAGAGGAAATACAGTGCACGATTGAATAGATTATTGCAGCTGGCCTTTTCTGCCTTTAATTTCTGAGTAAAAGAGTTTGTTGTACTGTTTTTTTTTTTCTCCATTTGTTGCGTGAGTCACAACAGCCTCACCTCCCCTGCTCCCCATCAGCCTTCTCAATATGTGTGTGTGCAGGATGTTATCCTGAGGCATCTCAGCTGCATTCCAGCCTTTATCCCAGCATCTCTAGTGTGTGTGTGTAAGCGTGGAAAAGTTGAGAACTTGAGGTATTGTTGATGAGGATGCTGACTGTTGGCGTTGTGTGTGTGTGTGTGTGTGTATGTGTTTGTTTGTTTCAGAGATGTGTTTGTTTTTGTGTGATCTCTCTGGGCTGAACAGTGATTCAGATCCTTGCGGAGATGCGCACACACACACACACACACACACACACACACATACACATTTGTGGGTGTTTGTAGATGATTCTCTTAGGCAGAAGTAGCTGAGGAGCAAACAGCAAAAGATCTATGAACCCCCTCTCCCCTTGTAAAAACAGTAGGGTGCTGTAAAGACTGTAAATATTATAAGAGGAGAGAGAAAGAGATTGTGCACTGGTTGTTTTATTTTGATCGTTTCCTTGACCACAAACAATGTCATAAGCAGGCATGCATGGAATCTGCACACATAGATTTCAGAGTCAAAATTCACAAATTTGTACACATCTTCAGTCCCTTATGGGTTCATTTATTTAATATTTCAGCCAATTTACTATCTGTAAGAGTTTAGTACAACTGTTTAACACATTTTACCATGTTTACCATGTTCTCCTAGAAACTGCAAGATTGTGCCTGGTCATAAGTACTCAGACACATGCAAAGCTGTTGAATAGCTCTTAGAGAGTGAGAGAGTCAACATGTGAGATGAAGAACAGACAACTGGCAGGGCTTTACTAGATTCGTCCACACACACACACACACACACACACACACACACACACACACACACACACACATGTCTGGTTTGCTATCCTTGTGGGGACTCTCCATAGACGTAATGGTTTTTATACTGTACAAACTGTATGTGCTATTGTCCTACACCAACCCTACACCTAAACCTACCCCTTACAGGAGACTTTCTGCATTTTTAGATTTTCAAAAAAACACCATTTAGTATGTTTTTTAAGCCTTTTGATTTACGGGGACATAGGCAGTGTCTTCATAAACCACCTTCAAATTGTAATACCTCTGTCATACCCATGTCATTATACAAATTTTGTCCCCGTAAACCACAAAAACCAGTACACACACACACACATTTGTTATAGATTGGCTTTTGTTTTATACCAACAAGCTGTATGTGAACTGGAAAATAAAAATGAATAATGGTGACCTGTAATCAAAGTGTCCCCTTGCGCACACACATGGATCATGTGTTTAATCTTCTCCTTAGTTTGTATATGATGAATATTCACAAGTTTAGACAGATGTCGATTGCTCCTGAAGGGAGGTGTGCTGACAGAGAGAGGAAAGGAAACAAGATTAGGAAATTGCGAGAGAGAGAGAGAGTTGGAGAAATCATAGGGAAAGGATGTTAAATTAGAGGATACACATGATTAAATCAGAATTTCGAGCCATTTATCAAACATTAGCAAAAATATACACATTAAACTGCAGATTGCAAATATAAGAGTGGTTGACTGGGACAAACATTTACAGTTTTATCATCATTTTCCTTTCGGTGCCTGGTCTGGATGACAGCTATTTAGCACAGTTCAGCAGCTGCAGGAAAAATAGACATTTAAGCATTTTAACCATACTTAACATATTTACGCTACCATTTAAACATTTAGAGTTTAAAGTCTCTAATGCTCTCAAAGGCTTCATTTGTTTGATGAAAAATACAGGAAAAAACAGTAATGTTATAAAATGTTATCAACATTAAAAAGACTCCAGTCTTCAGTGTAACACGATCCTTCAGAAATCATTCTAATATGCTGGTTTGCTGCTCAAAAACATTTCTTACTATCATTGTTGAAAACCAACACTGATGTCCAAAAACATTTTGTGGAAACTGTGATATATATTTTTTTCAGGTTTCTTTGATGAGTAGAAAGTTAAAAGAACAGTTCAACGCATCCTTTTATAAGTTTAATGCATGCTTACTAAATAAAAGTATTAATTATTTAAAAAAAAAAAAAAAAAAAAAAACATGACCCAAGTGGTAGTGTATAAATATTTTGTAGCTCATTTATAAATCAAATCTAGAATCCAGAAAGTCATTTACTCTCTTTGCATAGTGTAATTGAATTCATACTTATAAAATTATTATTAGTATTTTTGTTCTCATATTTGCGTAGTGTGTTTCTGGCCTCATTCTTACTGAAAACTGAAATCATGTAGATAAAAAGTCATTTCAGCTCATTAAGTTATGTAGTCTTTTAAAGGAGAAGCATTTGTATGTATAATGTGTGTGTGTGTGTGTGTGGACAGGTTTATATATTCTGGTGGGGACTTAAACCTGAATACACACAGACTCATGGGGACTCGTGTCACGTTGGGGACCTAAATTGAGGTCCCCATGGGTACAAAAGCTTATAAATCATGCAGAATTAGTTTTTTTGAGAAAGTAAAAATGCAGAAAGTTTCCTGTAAGGGGTAGGGTTAGGTTTAGGGTTGGTGTAGGAAAATACAGTTTGTACAGTATAAAAACCATTACGCCTATGGAGAGTCCCTACAAGGCTAGCTGACCATACTGTGTGTGTGTGTGCGTGTGTGTGTGTGTGTGTGTGTGTGTGTGTAATTGTGAGTGATTGTGAACATTAGCAGTGACATACACTGCTTTTCCACATACCATTTCCCTAGAGATTGCAGATCTATATGTCATCAGGCAGTGAAAGCATCTCCTACCAACATATAATCTGTCCCATCAGAGTCCTTGACTCTTGGAAATGTGGCCCAGGCAGTCTAATGGCTGTCAGGCTAAATTGAATAGGTTTTCTATTGAATCTGCCGCAGCAATCCAGATGGCCCTGAGATACCCAGTAGGTTTGTGGGTAACCTCGTTTGGCTTGCCACTTCATGTAATGATTTTTCAGTGTGTTAGTTTTGTGAGCTTTCTTTTTCTTTTTCTTTCTTTCTTTCTTTCTTTCTTTTTCTTTCTTCAGACTGACTTGATAGTGTTTGATTGAGTCTTTCACTAAGGCCGTGTGTCCACCAAAGCATTTTTAGCCAGCTGAAAACGGCAGGTGCTCTGCTGAAAATGGCGGTGCAACACTTTTTTCTGTTATTTGCTATGATATGGAATATCCACAGAACTGTCAACAGTATCTGATTTCGCAGACAGTTTATTTTTTAATATAAAAATGTCGACACAATGTAACGTAATTGCTCTGGCCCTTGCTTTAATTGATTTTGTTCCATTGTTGTACTTGTTGTTGTCGTCTGTTGTTGTTGTATAAGCAGGATGTGGCAGTTGGTCGGTGTGGTATTTGTCCCGCCCCTCCTCCACTGTGAATGGACAGCTGGGTAAAAAATGACAAAGTTGAATATTCTTCAACTCTTGACACTGAGGAAAAAATGCAGAGTGCTAAACGCTCAGTGCCTCATCACACTCCTGGCGTTATAAAACATTCCCATTGAGGGGGCGCTTTGGTGGACAAACAGCCTAAGGGCTTGGACCAATATCAACACACCAGTCTTTTAAATTATTCATCCTTAACAAAGTACCCATGGCTCCGGTGAGGGCCAATAATAAATGTGGGGGTCACGTTTTGTCTGTGTTGTGGGAACCAAAGTATTCATAAGGGTAATAACAGGATGAAATCATTGTTTAGACCAGGCAATGGAAAATTAAGTAACATACTAAATAATGTCTTAATGAAAAATAAAAATCCAGAAAAGTTTCTGTGAGGGTAAGCCTTGCAGTAGAAAATATCAGTAGCTCAGTACAAACAGTCAAGGTAAAGTCCCCACCATGATAGAAAAACAACCATGCTTGTGTGGGTGTTTGTATTTGAGGGTGTGTTTGATATGAAAGATGGGAAGATGGGAGATGGGAAATCAAATGTGATCTGGTAAACTGTTTTGTCTTTTAAGTAACTCAGCTGTTGAAAAGCTACAGCGCAGGATAAAAACACACGCAGAGACACAGAACATGCATGCAGACATGGATATTTGTGTGTAGACTGATTCAGTCTTTCTCATTGCTGGAGATGATGCATTTTTAAATGTTTGTGTACATACAACTTTCTTAGTAAATGTCCAGCAAAGCATAAGTACTCTCTGAGTTTGATACTGAGGGCAGATGAGGTCAGGATTCCTCTGCTATCCTGCTGACCCAGCACACGAGGCCAGAGGAACAGACCCATCCCCTGCCGGGCAGCTGATTCCTGTCTGTGCTGCATTCCAGAGCCTCAGGTCTCCCCTTAAGCCACAGTCTCATTACGTGCAGATAACATACAGTATATTCCTGTCAGCAGTGGACGGTTGTGTCAGTATGACGGCTCCCTTTGGGAATTACAATCATTAGGTTTCAGTCTTTCAGGTTTGTCTATCCAGAAGGAAAGTTTTACCAGAGCTGTTAGGATAAAAACATATTGTACAAGCTGTCCATTTTTTCATTTTTAAGATGGATAGTATGCCAAATAATTTTCAAGAATATAGAAATAATGGCCATTAATGTCTAATATGCATCTTTGAATGCTCACAGGCAGTGTAATGCATTTCTCAAAGAGAGCGGCTTTCATTTTTGCACCTCTTGCAAGTTGCAAATCATCTACATCAAACAAACTCTATAGTGCATTTAAGGTTTTACAGTTAAACTGGCATTTTCTCCATCTGAGTCATTACTCTGCTTTAGTCGTGCTTTAGTAATCATTGTCATACTAACATGACCCAAAAACGAAACTGGTAGGGGGTTTGGACCAAGCACACTTGGGTTTGCAAGTAATCAAACATCACTATTTTGATTCATGATTCAGGTCACCAGCTCAGTTGAACAGTTTTCAGTGAGCTTACAGTTTTTATTATATTCGCTAGAACCCATTTCTCAATACTTAGGTCATTTTTTTTTTTGTCATTCTATGTGGGCTAAACCGTGGATAATTTTTCATTGCTTTGGCACAAAATACATTCAATGACTATCTTTCAAATTACATGGATTCTTTTCTCACTCCAACACAACCACCATCAAAACTATGTACAAACTATGTATTTTTTCAAAAGTGTTGAACTTTTGATACATTGATACAGTAATACCATATTGAAATCTTTACCAGATCTAAAAAATGAAATACTATCAGAACATTTAGATGTAGCTGCTGGACCCCTACACATGTGTTAGTCTTTCAATTTCATTACCATCTATAAAAAATGCTAACACTTTATTTTAAAGTCCAGTTACTAACTATTAACTATGATTTTTGCCTCAATAAACTGCTAATTACTGCTTACTAATAGTTAGTAAGGTAGTTGTTAAGTAGGTATTGGGGAGGATTAGGGATGTAGAATATGGCCATGCAGAATAAGTGCCTTATAAGTACTATTAAACAGCCAATATGCTAGTAATAGGCATGCTAATAAGCAACTAGTTAATAGTAATTGGTCCTTATACTAAAGTGTTGCTGAAAACATATACCACCTGTTGTTAGTGTTTTAGGTTGTTGTTTTATGAGTAACAAAGTGTGTTTGTTTAGTGACAGCCTAATGTGCATGAAGTGTTGTAGTTTTAAAGCATTTTGGATGTAAAATTTACTGCTGTGCCAAGCTGAAAGTTGGTAAAGAGAACTGTGTGAAGAGTTTTGACAAATATATGTAATTATTGAGAAATGTGTCCTGACATCCCTCCCCGCACACACAGTTTCAGTTGTTAGAGCAACCAGTTCATTCAATTTCATTTATTTAACCTTTATTTAATCAGGAAAGACCTCTCTGAGATGAAAAACATCTCTTTTACAGAAGTGTCCTGGCCTAGAGAGGCAGCCCGGTGTAACTTATGAACACAAAACCTCTACAAAAAATGCAACGTTAAAAAATCACCGACTCGAACTCCAACTGTTGAATGGTAGTTTTAAAAGTTCTCAAAGACACCAAATTGTATACCTTCAATTTCATTTTATTTTAATCTAGAGTCATAAAACTGTCAGTCTACGATTCTACAGCGATACTAAAATCCTAGTATTGCTGTGGGTGCTGTGTGCAGGTGAAGGCTGGTTTTGTTTCACTAGTCTTTGTACTGAGAACAAGGGGAAAGTCTGAGGGAGGAGTCCTTGACCTTGCCATGTTAACCATGTTTTAAAAAGCATCGTCATATTGCCTAGCAACCAGCCTTTCCTGTACTTCCTCTGGCCACTGTTTCTGGAATAATAGAAAGTAGGCAATGCTGCGATCACTGACGCCCTGAAAGACATGTACACAAATATGAGAAAACTGTAAAATGCATGTTTGTAAAATATATAAATGAAAGATATATATATATATATATATATATATATATATATATATATATATATATATATATATATATATATATATATATTTTTTTTTTTTTTTGTATAGTATATAAAATATATACTATGTGTATACTATACAATTTAGCACATGCTGTTTAGTATATATCACAGACAGGGCTTAGACTAAGAAAAAAACATTACTGGTGTGTATCTTGAGACAAAACAAAAGCACCTGTATTTTTTAAGATCAATCAGTGCAAGTTTCTTTCAATTGAAACAGCTTAGATTTACATTTTAGTCTGGAGCTAGGCTTAAGCCTAAGGATAAGCTTAAGGATTTTTATTTATTTTATTTTATTAATTTTTTTTGTAGCTTTAACATAAGCATGTCTATAAAGCCTGAAAACGCTGTCAAGGCAGCTTGCTATGGTTTGAGACACAGTGTCATTGTCTGACATCCATCACTCCTCCAGCTCTAAAGCATTCTTGGCCGGCATTCTTGATTAATGCTTAACACTTTAATGAGATTGAGAGCTTCTCAGATGCGGATTTCCTGCGTCCATTCTCTCCGTGGCCTCTTTTTGTCAGGAGGTAATTTATAGCAGGACAATGAGGCCTCGACTCCATTGAGTCTCTTTTTGTTCCTGTTTAACACCCCAAAGTCAAAAGGCTTGAAGAACTCTCTTACCTAAAATTAACATGAAATAACACAACAAAACTGACCCTGTTTACTTTCTTAATATATGTTTCTTGTCTTATTGTGCAGAATTCATTGGTCCACGTAATTTCAAATATTTTGAAAAAACATTAGATTATCAAAGTAAAATGGGTTATGAATGGCGCTCATTATGATAACTTCAAGTCAAGTGTACAGACTGTATTAAGGGATCACAACAATACGTTGACTTTACACTGGTATTATGAGCTAATCTGGCATTATGATTTAGCTCGTTAATTAGCTCAGCATTCAATTGACTGGCTAATTGGGTATGGCAAATGGTTAATAATCTAATTCAGTGTCAATATCAGCATGCACAATAAGCAGAGAGATTATGTCCTGAGTTCATGTAGTGTGGCGCTGTATAGTCATTAGATTTGTTGAGAGTGTGTGGGGTTATTTAGCTTCATTTGGCCAAGATTATTGACAAAACCTCCCTTTGGTGACACATGGTGAGGTGCTCAATTGAAAGATATTTTTATTAAATTATTTTATTGAGGTCTAATTAGAATTAATTTTATATAAAACCGTAGAAGCTTGCTGTCTGTTCTCACTTTGATTGCTTTGATAAATAAATGTGTGTGTGCCCTTTAGTGAAAAATAAACATATGTATTTGAAATACATTTATTTCATGCTAAGTATACTATAAATACATTTACATATTTATATACTTAATAAAAATACCCTTCAAAATTGTACATTTGGTACACTAAACTGGCTACTTAAAGTCTGCTTAATTAGAACAACTAATTTTGTACTAATGCACTTTAGTTGTGCGGAAGTAGTGCTTAAGTCCATCTAAAGATATACCAAGGTATATTTGATTATGCTAACGTGGTGGAGCTATTGCAAGTATACTTCAGGTACAATTTAAATATCTTGTATTCAAAGATCATACAATCCTCATTTGTAGTGACATTAAAACACATTTCAGTTTTAATATTAATAGTAGTATTTAGTATTATTAATAGTCCTGTCATCTTGCAAACTGACATAATGAGGTATTTGGATTATGTTTTTTTTTTGCTTGTCTTGTGGATCCAAATAAAATAAGAAAAAGTGTGTGTGTGTGTGTGTGTGTGTGTGTCTGGGCCTTGAGATGGTACTTATCTGAAAGTGAACCAATAGAGAGCTTTAGTGTCCAATTGAACGCCGGATCTAAAGTCCCCTTACCTTATCTAACAATATAGTTTCAGGGATTCAGGCAACAGGTGCTCTGTCTATTTTTTTCAGTTATGGTATTTGTTGGAGCAAAAACACTTTTTCTCGTTGGCTGCTACCAGAATACTCTCTCTATATATATATTAAAAAATACATACTGATGAAAACTGTTTTTCTTCATTATTTGAATATGTTGAAAAATGGCAAGGCCACGCTGTAATATTCCCTTAATGTTATTCCAGGGACAACCTTATTAGGACTGTTATTATTTCATCATGAAATGGCTGAATTCATTGACTGTTTGTGTCCTCTGGAGGAACATTTTTTAAAAGCTTTTCCACCCAAGTCATTTTTTTTTTTTTTTATCTTAATGTTCAAAGACTTATTATCCTCTGTCAAGCCTGCTGAGTGCACATCTACACCTCTACACGCTCAGAAACAAAACAAATGCCTGCAAAAGATTGGCAGAATTCAGCTATATGGCTCATATGACAGTCCTAATAGAGATGGACAGATTGAGGATTACAAACTGCTCGTGTTTGATAACAGTGATTATGCTTGACAGGAAAGGAAAGGAAGGAAGGGAGAAAAGGAAGGCATAAGAGGAGGGAAGGAGGGAAAGGAAATGGAAAGAATAGACAGGAGAAAAGGAAATGACAAATGATGAAAGAAAGAAAGATATAGGGTGAGTATTTCAAGGGATTCAGAGCGGCCCCACAGCCTCATACATTGATTTATCATCTTTTAGTCTAAATCATCTCTTTCGCTATTGCCTTGCTTCAATGTCACTTTAACATTTGGAGGACATAAGAGGGGAGGTTGTTGGAACGTTTGCAGAGCATAAGTGCAGAATTTCCTCCTGCCATTAATCAATGCTACTGTTCTACTCAAATAAGCCTCCGTCAGGCCCAGTTTTAGAACATTACAGATGACAGATGCGCGATATGGCTGTGCGTGCACCAATGACCTTGTGTGGAACAGATCTTAAAAAACAAATGCTGATAGAAGAACAGAACAGTAGGACTGAGTTTGGTTAATCTGTGGTTTAAGGTAATTGGGGTGACCATATGTTCTCATTTTAGCCTAAAATTTGCAGGTTTTGTTTTTGTTTTTCTGTTGATATGCTCTGCACAGTCCATTAAATGTACATGTATTTTCATTGCTTTGACCTTTCTCTGTAGAGCCCACCTTCTTGCATGCCACGTTTGGTCGATAATGTACAATGCCTGCACGCTATTGGTCAAACTGCTTTTTATTCATTACCTTTAGTATGTATGAAAACAGCAGGAAAACAAAGCCAAAACCCAGATATTTTAGACAATTTAGAATCGCAGGCCACTCCATGACCATGAAAAAGAGAACGTTTAGTCACCCTAATGTGAATCAACTACTAATATAAAAAGTACATTTATAACTCTACTTTGTGTTATATTGCCTTGGCATGAAATTACAGAAAACTGGTTAACATTGCTGCGTGAGTGTTTCTAAGACAACGGCTAAGGGAGTGATGGAAAATTTGACATCCTTTTCTCTTCTGACTAAAAAAAAACATCAATCTCTTGATGTTTGTTACTCTTTTGTATAATACTAAACTAAAAAGCACTTGGAGCAAATGGGACAACAAATATTATAATTGTTGTAATTTCCATTCACCGCTATAGAAGTTGACAGAGCTATGACAACTTCCATTTCTGAGAACCCTGGAAATGTGAGAAGGGTCCATTCAAAGCTTCTTAAAATAAGGAAAATTTGTGAGTGTAAAAAATTTGATGATGGATGAATAAAAGTATTTACCCAGATTTTTTTGAAAAATAAATACTGGTGAATTTTGTCTGAAGGTACGGTCTCGTTATTGATATTTTACAGTGAATTAAAGCATTTATCCAGATTTAAAAAAAATTAAAAAACGCAAATACCAAATACTGATGTATTTTGTATGAAGGTTCAGTCACATTATTGATATTTTATAATGCAAACAAAAGTCACCTTCAAATGAATTTGGGAGAACAACTTGAACATGAGTGAAATCTTCGTAAGGACCTCCTTGGATTCCTATTTAAACGACTGGATTTCACCCGCAAACAAGTGTGACTGCACCTTTAGAGGAAGTTTCCTGAGCTCTGATCAAAAAACAAAAGGCAACATTTGTGTGTGGTAGTAGCCTTGGTCCTGTCTAAAAATAACCGACAGACTCTTGACAGGAAGACCTCTGGCAAATATATAAGCAAATATTATTATTTCTACTGCATAAAGCCGATGTGTGTGAGGGGGAGAAGGTGAGAGCAAGCACAGCTGTAGGCAGTTTTGTCTGTAGTGTAACAAGAAGAGGTTGCACCGTGTGAAGAAAGCAAAAAAGTAAATTTGTGTTTAGTGGAAGGCTGGCAGCATCTCAAAGATTTAGAACACAACACCTGCGCACAAGCACCCAAAAACATCTCCCTCACTCACTCTCTGTCTGTCTGTCTCTTTCTCTCTCCCTTCTTCTAGATAAGCTGTGGCAAAAATACTGTCTGTTTACTCTGAGGAGAAAAAGTTCAGGAATGGTATCTTAGGTTTTATTTCAGCACACACTTTTACCTTTGAAGAATACAGAGAATAACTAGCAAAAGATCATAAAGAGTTCAGTGAATTTAACCTAACATGCTCTCGCATTATGCCTGAGACACACTGAATGATTTTCGGCTGTCCCAGACATAAGATTGGCATCGTGAAACAATTGAGGCGATTTCTGTAATCGTGGCTCCTAATCGGTGCTCTTATGTCGTACAGTGAGAGAGGTTCAAAGAATGCCCGTTGTCACGATCTTGCGACCAAAGATAGACTACAATAATTTTCTCACAGTGTTAGAAATTCAGTATGATCATCGCACAGTGTGTTTGCTGCTACGACCCACGTTTACTAACCAGCCAATAAATACGCAGCATGAAAACATAAACATAAAACTGCTTACCTCAAGCTCTTATTTTTACGTTTTTTTTTTTTACGGTTATTCACTTTATATTATACGTTCTTTTTCACTTCCAAAAATGGTATACCACCGTCAATACAGTTTTTCACCATGTATAGTAGGGGAACTTACCGTTAATCATTTAACAGGTTGTTACTGTAGAATTTTTACAGTCTTTTACCGTTAAATTCACAGATATTTTTTACAGTGTACTCTTTATGTCAATACCCACTAGTGTGCCTCTTGTGGTAATGCAGAAAATGCAGTGTGTACTTGTGCAATGTGAACACATAATAAAATCACAATTAGAAGCATTTGCATTCAGATACCAGCATAAAGAATGTTTGGGCCTATGTAATTATAGCAATATATGTCATTTGAAAGAGAAATACTGTAAAAGAAAGCGTTAGCAATTTCATTTTTGCTTTTTGACATATAAATGTTGAATTAATCACTTTATGCTGGGTTCAGTGGTGGATTGTTCCAGTACATGTTTTTCCACTCATCTGTACTCTCCATTCAATAGCAGACAATGATGTGCAGGTGCTTTTTGGAAAGTTTGTGCAGATTTGCTAATTCTGTACAGCCTTCCTCCCCCAGACTAAGCGCTGCCGTCCACTCGACACAGCTGAAAGACCATCATTAAAAGCAACTCTGCCACAGGTTTTTATTAGTCATGTACGGCCATTTACCTTTTGAAACATACAAACAGGTACTCTTCTCTCCCTGGAGAGCTCTGACTAATGCCGCACTTCATTGTGTGTATGTGTCCATGTTTGTATCTGGCTTTTGTTCCAAAGTTTCATTTCTTTTTGCTATCTCTATTTCTGTCTTAGTGTATTTTGTGTTCTTCACAGGGAGAGGTCTTGTTTTGAGAATGAGAAAGCACATGCTGGCTATTGTAAGTCACACTGTGCTTCAATGCTTGCGTTCACTATGTGATACAGAGCACTATAGTAAGAAGAAGTGAGCTCTGTTTATCAAAAGCTGGCTGCGAGGATGCTTTCTACTGATTTTTTTTTTCCACTTTAGAGTGGTGTTGAGAACTTTAGGACCGGCCATTCTATGAGAGTTGTTGGCTCTGATTCATATTGTTAGGTATGCGTGTGTCTTTGTTGTTCTATTGAATAGAAGGAAAATTGCTGCTGTTGACTCTGTAAACAAAGGTCTTTATTGTGTAGGACTTGTTCATTTAAATTATGATTTTGCTCAAAATGCAGCTGTTTGCATGCTGTTTAAATCTGATGGTTATACTTATTGTACATAGGCATACATATATGAATGTGTCTAAATGTTGTATCCAGAACATTGCCGAGGGTTTCCATTTGTGTTAAAGAAATAACTCACCCAAAAATGGAAATTCTTTGGCCATTTAAGATGTGGATGAGTTTGTGTCTTCATCAGAACAGATTTGGAGAAGTTTAGCATTGCCTCACTTGCTCACCAGTGGATCCTCTGCGGTGAATGGGTGCCGTCAGAACGAGAGTCCAAACAGCTGAAAAAAACATTACGGTAATCCACAAGTAATCCAGCATCAATTAACATCTTGTGAAATGAAAAGCTCAATGTTTGTAAGAACCGAGTCCATCATCAGGATGTTTTTAACTTCAAGCCGTTGCTTTTGGCTAAAATGCAAGTCCTCTATCCATAACATTGCTTTCTCCAGTCAAAAAGTAATCTCTTCTAAATCAGGAGTGAAATATGCACAGATCAAGAACTGTTTACAAGTGAAAACAGCCCAAAATATTTCTACACAAATATGTCTGTGGATTTTGATGCAAGAGGACAACAGGGGATTAACCTTTTCACTGAAGAAAATATTATTATGGAAATTGGACTCACATTTTGGCCAGAAGCAATGTTTTAAAGTTAAAACGCTTTAATGATGAATTTATTTCTCACAAACATGCAGCTTTTCACAAGATAATAATTGATGAACTCTCATTCTGACGGCACCCATTCACTGCAGAGGATCCACTGGTGAGCAAGTGATGTAATGCTTGCCAATGATGTAATTTCTCCAAATCTGTTCCAGTGAAGAAACTTTACTCATCTACATCTTAGACTGCCTGAAGGTGAGTAAATTTAAATTTTTTGGTAAACTATTCCTTCAACCTGGGTCCTCCTTCAATTCGGCTCACATATGCTGTTGTAATAGAAACTGCAAAACTGAATTCAGGTCAGATAGACTTTGCGCTGTTTGTTCTCCTGTGTCGACCCTTGGGAAACAAGGTGAGAAGAGTTGTTGTTTCCGCTCCTGCAGAGGTACTTACTGAGCAGCCACTCCTTCTTCTCCCAAAGGAAGTAGCAAGTACGTGCTGGGCTATCCGGCGTCCTACTTCCACAGGGTAGGTGGCCTTGATATGTGGCCGTAGTGCATTCTGGGTAATCAGCAGGTCACCTTTACTATATGTGGGTGCTGAGCGGTTTAAATACCATTAACACACGCATCTCCTTTAAGCGGTCAAATGCTCCAGTCAGACGTGTGGTCTGATATGATTCTTCACTATCTATCACTATATTTACCCTAGTGAAAAATAAATATACTTAAATGTATTTGAAATACATTTATTTTATGCTAAGTATACTACAAATACATTTTCATATTCATGTGCTTAATAAAATGCCCTGCAATTGTACTTTTAGTATACTAAACTGGTATACTTAAAGTCTGCTAAATTGGAACAACTAATTTTGTACTCGATGCAGTAGAAGTAGTGCTGAAGTCCAATTAAAGATATACTTAGAAAATTTGATTGTGCTGAAGTGGAACTATTGCAAGTAGGCTATACTTCAGATACACTTTAAATATTTTGCATTTAAAGACCGATATTATTCAAAGAGCATACAATCCTCATCAAGAAGGACATTTAAAACACATTTTAGACTTAATATTAAGAAATGTGCATTGTACACAAGTAGTATGCCAAATAAAGTTTAATTAGCCTATAATTTTTATATCAGTAAGTCTCAAGTTATCTGTCAGTAAATATGTAAATAGATTTGAACTATACTTAGTATGAAATAAACGTATTTGAAATATATTACTTTGCTAGGGTACAAAATATTAAGAAGAGAAGAAAACCATTTTAAGATTACATCTTAGGCTTTTGGAAATGTAATATTCTTACAGAAACAGTTCAGATCTCAAGAACAGCACTTTGCAAACTCTGTGGAACATCAGCCACAAAAGAACAGCGACATCAAACGCTGAGCACACACAGCACAATCAAGACAACGGAGTGCAGTGACAGTTTACATGGTGCATCTGTCAAATCAGAGTCAAGGTGGGTTTATTCTCGTTCCTCCTCTGCACGGAAAAGAACCCGAATACTGTAGCCTTTGCATTTTGGCAGCAAGATTAAGAAAAAGTCTTTTATGCTTTGAGGCCTAAAGTTCTGGTCCGTTGGAGCGTCAGGAGAGATCCAAAGGCTCAGAGGTGTTCAGTGGGCTGAGCAGCTTTATAGCAGCACACCCCTGCTGGATGTATTTATAGCAGTGCGTGGGTTATGCCATTGCAGGGGCGGCCCGCGTCACATGCCAGAGGAACCCTCACGTAGCAGAACTGAGCCAAGACTTCTGTGCTAAAAAAGGATGCTTTAATATTCTTACAAACACACAAAGAAAAGCTATCTATCTATCTATCTATCTATCTATCTATCTATCTATCTATCTATCTATCTATCTATCTATCTATCTATCTATCTATCTATCTATCTATCTATCTATCACTTTGTGTCTGTAAGGCATAGCTGTCAATTATTCCACCCACCAGCTATTCCACATTCATGGTGTGTGTGCATTTGTGTACGTTTGTATGTTTCAACAGCAATTAAGTCGCATTTGCATACAGTTGCGTTTTATAAACAGCATAATAAATATTGAAACAGCCAGGAAGAGAGCATTTGAGCCCTGCATCCTCTTTTTAAAAAGAGACTGATTACTTAAATCAGTATTGATTAGTTCTGAATAAAGCAGAAAAATGGAGAACAATGGGAAGGGGTGAGTTTCATAATCATATATGCATACTCATACACAAACTGGAAGTAAAGCAAAATTGGTTTGTCTGCTGCCTGTCATCTGCGGTGAGATGATATATGAGGAATTAAATAGCGTCTGACCTGTACAGCTGTTTTCCTCTCATCAGAAAGGATCTGCAGTTATAAGTGGAGAATGAAAATGGGCCATTCTGCAGGATTTTAGTTTTATGTATGGAGTTAGTCCTGTCTCGTTCTGGACTCTGGCTCTTACCTGTGAAATCACTTACACTACCATAAGCAGGTAATACTATAATGATATACAGTATATAATATACTGATAGTAATGACTGATCCATCTTAGAATATAAATTTTGTTTTTGTGTATTCGCTACTGAACATTTTGGTCGCAGCAGGTTTAAGCTGGTCTCCCAGTCTGACCAGTTGAAAACTCAAAACCCCTCTAAAACCAGTCTGGGATGTTAGTCAATCTAAGATTTTTTTTTTGTTACTAATAAATATGTATTGAACACAGGATTGAATGGAGTGGTCAAAATTAAAATTTTCAGTGCTTGACATCAATTCCATTCCCTCTCTGTAACTCCCACCATGTTCTCTTTACTCGCTCTTAACTCTCTGTTCCTTTCTTTCTCTCAGACTATTGGTCTGCAGTCTGGGATTGTGTTTCATTTCCCCAGTCTGTAATTTTAGCAGAGTGAGTTTGCTAAAACTGGCTCTCGTACAGTTTTAACATACACACAAATGTGAATAACACAACACTCACAGTCAAGCACACACACACACACACACACACACACATACATACAAAAGCACAATATACAGACACAAGGGAACTGTTTAATTTCATTGGGCAAACAACAACTAAATGCCACTACTCTGTCTCTGTAGTAGTGTATATTACAGCAAGAAAAATTCACACTTACATGTGCTTTAATAAATGTCAGATAGATGAGTGGTTTCTGTGCACACATATGGGTGTAAGCAAGTGGCTTATTGCATTTACAAAATGATGGCAACATCAGTTTGATGAAAGACACTGGTGTTCTTCAAAAGAAATAGTTACTACTAATAATAATTAATAGATTTAGATTTCGATTTGCAACAGTTTTTTTTGCCATATAATATACTTAATCAGTTCACAGTAGGCTTTATGTGAGTGCCAAATAAAATGATTTGGCACATTAGAATTCAAATGATGTGCAGTTCAATCGTTTGATTTCAGCTCAGCTACAATTTAGAGTCAGTCATACTATGTTTTATATTCAGAGGTGTTAGAAAACTTTTTTTTTTTAGTATAGTGTTCCTATAGCTCCAGCTAAGTGACTTGAGGTATGCTAAGGTCATGGTTTTGATTCCCAGGAAAGCATAAACTGAAAAAACTGTATACGTTGAATGCACTGGAAGTCGCTTTAGATATTTAGAAGAATGTGCCAGGTGCATGAATGTAAGTGTATATAATGGAACCATTATGCAATATAAATATCAAGTCAAACCATTAGGGCTTTTGCTTTAAGAAGTGACACAGTGTCTAGAAAGCACACCCACACACTTGAGACCATGCTCAGATCCATTTACACAGGCCAATCATTTGCCTCCTAAGGATACACTGCATACACTGTTAATGCATACACTGTTTGAGTTCAGATCTTCTGACCAATCAGAAAACTCAAAAATATTGAAATTGGGCCAGGTTGATCATCTCTAAGAAGTTTCTGTTAGTAGGTAATTACTGACTCAGAACAGGTGCTCAGTTTATTTGTGTTAACTTAATTCCAAAGTTACAGAATTCACAACTGATTAAAGCACTGCTAAACTGAATGATTAAGTGTTTGTTATTTAATTGGCAATGTAAAGTAAAATTTCACAGAATGTTGTGAGGCAAAAAATCTCAGGTATGTGCTATCGGCTGTCTAAACAAAACATGTCAATGAAACATCTGCATCTAATAATGGAAAATAGAAGAGAGAGAAGAGAGAAAGGAAATACACAACGCAGAGAGACAGAAACCTGTTAAAGGATTTATATACACCGCAGAAACCTTGACTGCAACCTGCATTGCAGCTAAAACTGAAGAATCACGCTCACACACACACATACGCACCATAACTTATTTACAGACACATACTGACTGTGTACCATGCACATACATTAATTCACGTACACATGTGATTGAGCTAGTATGACCAGTGCGGGATCACGAACAGCACTCTAATTGGTCCCTTTGGAGTAGATACGTGCACAAACTGGAAAAACATAAAAATAATCCCGAAAACATGAGCCAAGTGCATAGTAGATAACACAATAGAGACCCCTCCTGTTCTTATCAACATACACATACAACCTATAAGTTAGGTTAGATACTAAACTAAGTTTCTCAGTCTGAGCAGCTCCTACACTCTCGGAAAACAAGGTACACAGCTGTCACTAGTGCAAAAGCTAAAAGGTGCATCTTTGTACTTTATTTACTGCTGCTAAATGATACAAAATATTACCTTAAAAGCACATATTAGTGTCTAAAGTGTGCACATTAGTACCTTTTGAAAGTCTTGTACCCTTTCTTTTGAGAGTGTAAGCAGGGGTTGAGAGTAATATGAACTCTTCTGATCACAAGTAACATTTCAAAGTGTAGACGTCAGAATCATTTATGCTTTCATGTATGTTTTATCCTCTTATTCCAGTTTCCTTCATTGTAACATGACAAATGAACCTCTTTGAACTTCATCATTATGTCCTTTGCTGTGATTTGAATCAATTTCACAAAGTAAAACCATTTGCGAGTGTTTTTTTCACCAACTGAAGTGTTTATCAAAAACACAGATATAAGTCTATATGCAAAGGCTCCTTTTTGATATTCACCTGTTCATTATTCTTCAAATGAAGCAATTAGCATTCCTAGCAAATGTCCATGTGTTTGTTTTTATTTTGAGCCACAGCATGAAAAAACTGTTTATGTTGAATAGCCTTCTCATTTCTTTTGTCAAAATACCAATCCAACTAAACAGAAGTTGCTTAGAGGTTGTTTTTCTTTGCTCACTGATATCTCATTTAATATTCATTTGATATTTATATTTCACGATTTTACTTCTCAAGTAAACTTGTCTTGTTTTAAATTTTTACTGGACAGCAAGAGACGATACCGCCTAAGAAGTCACTGTTTAATGTCATTGCTGTCCAGGAGAATCATTAAAGACGTTAAAGAGATTTTTTCTTTCTTTCCTATAGTCACATATTAGGAGGAACAGATTATTCGACAAGGATATGTATGTGTATTCCTGTAGCAGACACAGACATGCTGACACTTCGACTAGTGTAAATAGCTGTGAGTGAAGACAGTCGTGCTCCTTCTCAAGTCTCATGTGTGGGTTTGCGTAGATATATATTCTGTTATCTTTTGACAAAGTTCAGTGCACAATCATTCTCTGTCAACTCGGTGCACCCTCACCCTTAACCTCTCTGTCATCTTCTCTCAGTTACTCCTCATCACATGGAGACGCTCTCAAACATGCGCTGACATTGTCATTCTCATTCAGGAGCAGTCTGCATGCAGACACCCTTCAGCAGTTCAGTGCAAACACAGCTGTGTTATGAAACAAGGCTAATGCACAGACGACCCTCACGGATCCACTCCCAATAACATTCACATGGCTTGGTGAAATGGCTTCCTGTGCAGCGATGCCAAAATAATCCAAGTGCCGAAATAAGCTCCAAAATTTCCAGGAAATGAAATACAACCCTCAACCTTTTGAACTAAGTTGCCTGGTACCAGATATTGGCTTTTCTGAGTTTGTTTTGCTCATTTCATCAGGTCTCTAGCACAAATCATTACAAGTCTGTTTGAATGTAAATACACACACATTACTTGAAGTGTTCGATGTTGAAATCCTTTGTTCGACTGTTTCGACAGTTTGTTTGAGCATTTTAACCAGCAACATTGGTTTAATTAGCAATGCTTTGGGACAGGACTATCAGTTTTAAATACAAATAAAAACTACCCTGTTGAAAAAACCAGCATATGCTGATTAAGCATGTTTTGAAGCATGGCTTGAGCTGGTTTAAGCTGGTCATGTGCTGGTCCTAAGCAACTAGCTCCTGCTCAGGACCAGCACATGACATGCACTCTCAGAAATAAAGGTACAAAAGCTGTCACTGGGGCGGTACCTTTTCAAAAGGTACACTTTTGTACCTATTAGGTTCAAATATGTACATTTTAAGTACTAATATGTACATTTAAGGTACCAAAATGGACCCTTTGGGTACAAACATGTACCTTTTGAAAATTGTATCTTTATTTCTGAGAATGTATGCTGGCTTTTTCAACAGGATAATATATTTCATTATGAAATCTTGCAAATTTGTGTCATTAAACACGGATGTCATGGATGTCATCTACACAAAACATGCTTCATTTTCAGATCAACATTACTGAAAGTAAGATAACTTACAGTTCAGAGAGAGTAAAATGTTGATTTATTAACCACTCTGATGGATTCAGTGAGTTCATTCAGTGTAAAAGGATTCACTAATTCATATTTGATTAATTAAAAGAACTGGATCAAAAGAGTCAGGTGTGTAAAATGTGTAAAATTAATTGTATCTGCAACCATTTTTTGGTATTTTCCGTCTCATCTTTAATTCAATTCAGACTGTAAACTCACATTTGCAGCTCAGGTAAAATACCTGAAAAAAGTATTTTGAAGTTGCATTGCAGAATCAGCTTCAGTATTGTGTGCTTAGAACTAACAAACATGCACTAAATTCCACAACACTCCCATTTTCATTTAATGCTTCCTGTAAAGTGTGTGATTTGATAGTGTGCGTCCATATATGTGTAGAGTTCATGAAGCTCAGCTGTCATAACAGACCTCTTCATCAGAGGTGGGTTGATATGATATGGGCTTGATATGGTTTTGATCTGGCTGAAGACTCCCCTGGTATTTCTCCGTGCGTGTGCTTCAACTTGGAAAGTCTCCAGAGCAGGAGTTCATATTTAGATCAAGTAATCAGATCTATTTTGATGTTTCTTCTGGCAGTGAACACATTCATATCTCTGATCTTCCATGTATGCATGCTGTTTTTGCTGGTATGAGATTGGTAGTGTCTCATCTGTGAAGAAACTTTATAGCTTTTATTGAAGCTGAAGACAGCAACTTTTGATCTTTGATAGTTTAAATATCGCTGCACTTTGTATTTCTTTCTTTTATGCATGCTAAAGCATGCATGTATGTGTAGGTGTAATTGTTTTTTTCTGTGTTTTTTTTAAAAGGACACTCAGTGGTCGTTGTCAGAGGTTATATGTTAAAAGCTTGATTTAAGTGGCATATCTCCTATTGGCTGCTCTTTCCTGTCTGTTCTGTATTGATTGCTGTGTGACAGATTACATTGACCTGTGGTAGAATGGGTACTTTAGATTTTATGTAGCTGAGGCAGGTGTAGATAGCATTGTATTTATGGTTGTTTCCTTATATGTATTCCAGACAATAGTTGTCCTTAATTCCTTTGATACATGTGTGTGCCTTGTCTCACAGCATTTACTTTATTTCCCTTAATGTATATAGAACTAAATTTGTTGATGTTTTATAGCCTATTGTCACTGATTTGCACCTGACTTCCCTGTTAGGGATTAGTAGTGTCATAGCATGTGTTGTTGTCACGCTCTGTAGAAAATTAAAGAAGGAGCAGTGATTAGTTTTCTTTTTCTAGTGTTGGTTGATTATGGAGTGAAATGGAAGGTATATTTATGTTTTTGTTGAGTAACAGTATATAGAAATTACTTTTTCATTATGTTATTTTCAGATAGTTCTTGTTCTGTTCACCCCCAGCAATACTGATTTAAGCCTAGTAGGGGTGTAATGGTACACAAACATGACGGTTCGGTACATACCTTGGTTTTGACGTCACGGTTCGGTATGGATTTGGTACAGCAGGGAGAAAAAATAAGCATAGAATTGCTTTTTTTAATTATTAATCTGTGGTTTACTGAACAAATTGCTCTTTCTTTAAATAAATTCAATTATAATTAAAACATTCTTAGGGATAAGATCGACCTCAGCTTATGCTCTAAACTATAGTGAGCCCTTTTACGTTACTATAAGGTTACAATTAACACCAGAGCCCAAACCTAAATTCAATTACTATTTATTTTTAAATATAATAATCAACACTCAACTTAAAAATAAATTGTATGCAAACATGTAAATTGCACATAATGCAGTTTTTAAATTAACTTATAAATGATAAAATTTCTATTTGTTGTTAAAATATATTCATTTACACAGTGGCTGTCATAAATTGTTTCATAATAAATTTATTTAAGCATAAATTAAATAATTAAGACATCACTAACAGGTAAAGTAAAATATGAGTTGATAGTCTAATATTTTGCGAAATGCTCTTCTCTAGACATTTCTCTAGCAAACTAACAAGCTGTGGACATTGATGACTTAAACTGCTAAATGAATTGCTAAGTGACATTTTGTTTACAAGCTGTTTTATTGACATCTTTCTGCGGTTGAAACACTGATTGAACGATTACATTAGACATGAGATGCTCTTTCATGTTTATTTCAAATTAAAACTAGTAGTAAACAGGAAGAGAAGATCGCACTCACTCGCTTGTTGTCGCACGTTTGAACTGAGGCGTTTATACAGCAAACTGTCATTCCACATCAAAGAACATCAAAACGTCATATATTGTTTGAATTTCCTGAAACAATTGACATAATTTGAAAGATGAGACTTTCTTTCTTATCAAAAGCAGCAATATATAAAACTGGAAATTTCCAATAAAGTTCTATTTGTGCAGTGGTTAAAACATTGCTGTATTTGTTCGGTACAGACGCCAAACCGAAATACCCGTACTGAAAATTTTCGATACGAATTTGTGTACTGTTAAACCCCAAAACCTAGGCTTTACTGTGATTTTTAATCCTCAGCAGGTGTTTGTGTGGTGCCAAAGTACCATAACTTTCAAAATCCCAACTCAAAGCATAGTGTTTTTTAAAATATGCATTCTAGTATGTTCCTTAGCTTTGATAACCTGTGTAAGAAACAATTATATGTTTGCTTTTTAGATTGCCTGTGTCAGATATACTTATCGGTGTTCTTTATACTCTTTCTGCAGGATGGTTCAAAGCAGAGGCAGGCAAGGAAGAAGACTGTCTCATTCAGCTCCATGCCAAGTGACCGGAAGATGAACAGCACAGCTGCCTGCATGGCTTTTATGATGGAAGGCTGTGAGATGAAGAAAGTTCGCTCCAATTCTCGCATGTACAATCGTTACTTCCTGTTGGACCCTGACATGCGCTGGCTCCGCTGGGAACCATCAAAGAAAGACTCCGAGAAGGCCAAGCTTGAGATCAAGAGCATCAAAGAAGTTCGATTGGGAAAGAAAACACCCGTCCTACGCAGCAACGGCCTCTCGGATCAGTTCCCGGATGAGTGTGCATTCTCAATTATATACGGAGACAACTACGAGTCCCTGGATCTGGTCGCCAGCACAGCAGATGTGGTGAGCACCTGGGTGATGGGACTGCGGTACCTGGTCTCATACGGGCGGCACATGGTGGGTGTAGTTGAACCTAGTCAACCCAGTGTAAGAACGTCCTGGATTGGGTCCGTATTTGATCTAGCTGATCCAGAAAGGCAAGGACACATTGACCTATTCCGGGCCACCCAAATCATCAAGGGTCTCAATCCTGGCATGAGGGAGTCCCGTATTGAACTGAAGTTCAAAGAGCTACAGAAGGCTAAGGACTGCTATGGTGAAGGCATTGTTTTAGACACATTTGTAGAGGCCTATTGTGAACTGTGCACACGTCCTGAGATCTTTTTCTTGCTGGTGCAGTTCTCCAGCAACAAAGAGTACCTGGACTCCAAGGACTTGATGCTCTTTGTGGAGGTGGAGCAGGGAGTCGAGGGAGTCACTGAGGAAATGTGTCGGGAGATTGTGCACAAGTACGAACCCTCCGCTGAAGGACGTAACAATGGCTACTTGTCCATAGATGGCTTCACACACTACCTCCTGTCAGCCGAGTGCCACATTTTTGACCCGCAGCACAAGCATGTTTGTCAGGATATGACACAGCCCCTTTCACACTACTACATCAACTCTTCCCACAACGCCTCACTTTTGGAAGATCACTATTGGGGCTCGTCGGACCTCAGCAGTTATGTTCGGGCTCTACGCATGGGTTGTCGAAGCCTGGAGGTTGTAGTCTGGGATGGCGCTGACTGTGAGCCTGTGGTCTATGTCGGTAGCTCTGTTGCCTCCCAGCTGGCCTTCTGTAAAGTTCTAGATGTCATTAACCAGTATGCCTTTGAGAGTTCAGAGTATCCATTAATCCTCTGTCTTGTCACTCACTGCAGTGTTCCCCAGCAGAGGGTCATGGCTCAACACCTGAAGAAGATCCTTGGGGACAAACTGCACGTCAATCCTCCCAATATGGAGGATCACTACTTGCCCTCCCCTGAAAAACTCAAGGGAAAGATACTCATCAAAGGGAAGAGCTTGCCTTCAGACTTACAAGACTCTGAAGGGGAGGTCACAGATGAAGAAGAAGGCTTCGAGATGTCCAGGAGAATGATGGGTGGAGACGATAAGGACCAGCTCAATGGGGTTGGCTGCAAACGGTTACGACTCTGCAAAGAACTTTCTGACGTAGTCACCCTCTGCAAGTCTGTTCAGTTCCGTGACTTTGAGACATCGAAACGGGAACAGAAGCATTGGGAGATTTGCTCCTTTAACGAGGTTGATGCCAACCGCTTTGCCAATGAGTTTCCTGAGGACTTTGTCTCCTACAATAAGCGATTTCTGTCACGGGTGTACCCTACGCCCATGCGCATTGATGCTAGCAACATGAATCCACAGGACTTCTGGAAGTGTGGTTGCCAAATCGTGGCCATGAATTACCAGACTCCAGGCTTGATGATGGATTTGAACCTTGGTTGGTTTAGGCAAAACGGCAACTGTGGCTATGTCCTGCGTCCAGCTATAATGCGTGAGGAGGTGTCGTATTTCAGTGCCAATGCTCGTGACTCACTTCCGGGAGTCTCAGCCCAACTTCTCCACATCAAGGTGATCAGCGGTCAAAACCTACCAAAGCCTCGAGGCTCGGCTGCTAAAGGTGATGTGGTAGAGCCATACATCTACGTGGAGATCCACGGAATTCCTGCAGACTGCGCAGAACAACGCACAAAAACTGTCTCTCAAAATGGTGACAATCCAATTTTTGATGAAAGCTTTGAGTTCCAGATCAACCTTCCGGAATTGGCTGCTTTGCGTTTTGTTGTCCTTGATGATGACTACATTGGCGATGAATTTATTGGCCAGTACACCATTCCTTTTGAGTGCCTGCTTCCTGGTTACCGGCACGTACCACTGCAGTCACTTACAGGGGAATTTTTGCCTAACACCACGCTGTTTGTTCACGTTGCCATTACAAATCGTCGAGGTGGGGGCAAAGCCCATAAGAGGGGTCTCTCTGTGAGAAAGGGCCGCAAAGCAAGGGAATACACCTCCACTAAGACCACAGGGATCAAAGTGGTAGATGAGCTCTTCAGGGCATCAACCCAGCCACTACGGGAAGCAACAGACCTACGGGAAAATGTGCAGGTATGAATTCGGTCTTTTCAGGGTCAGTGTTTTTAAAAGTCTGTTTGCACTGAGAAATTTTTGAGAAATTGATGCATGGGCAGCAACCACTGATATCGAAAGTATTAGTGATATTTGTATTGCTTCAGGAGTTCATCAGATGACACTGTCAAACGTTCTTTTCTCATTAGAGAGCAAAGTTAGGCAGGGCCATGTTTAGAGTTTTGGGGGCCCTAAGCAAGTGGTCTGGTGGTGGTGGGGGGATTCCCCCAGAAATCACATTCCTTCCTCTTCACATTTAAATAAACTCAATAATAAATGATAAATGTTGTGCCAAAGCACAAAATATATTTGGTATGAAATGTGAAATTTGCTTGCAATGTCATATGAAGGTCTCACAAAGAAAAAATTGTAAATTCCTCCCCTGTCGACTGGCATCAGCTGCCACTTTCCGTTTTCACAAGCTGCCTTGGCCCTACAGGCAGTTCAAGGGAGGTAAAGGGGATATAACAAGGATTATGACAACATGGTACTGAAAACACACACTTAAAATTGCCTGTGTAGTCAGGGACAGGTAGAAAGAGAGAGAGAAAATGATACAAGAAAGAAACCAAGTGGAAGCTTTTGTTGTTGAGCTCATTAGTAATGCCCTTAAAACCGGATACCCGATTTTCCTCTCTAAAGATGTTTTCACATCTTTTAAAAAATGTTTGTGCTTTTACAGATCCAAAAATTCAGTGAGACTGCAGATGTTTCTCAAATGCTAGAATGTTAATCAAGCTTTGTCATTGAATACTGATGGTGGAGGAGTAAAATTGCAGGGTTATGAAGGCAGTACATCATTCCTGTTCATGTCATGAAAGATTGGATGCAAGCTGCAAATAATATTGATTTCAAATGACTCTTGCTCAGCAGATGTAACATGTTGTCCTCTAGCACATGGTCCTAATTTAAGAAGACTAAAACCTCAAAGGACATCCCATTAGATGATTAGAGACAGAAAACATATGGCCAGCTTGAGCTGTCCTTCTGCTCTGGATCTCTCCCCTTGTCTTTAAATTTGTGCACGTACTGTATGTGTGTAATTGTGTTATTTAATTTGCCAGGACGCATTTTCTGCTGTTCCTATTCCGCAGATCTGTGTTTTTGCATACTCTTATTGCCTTGCATTGTCAGTTTCTCTGCTTTTGCATATATTCACCTAGTTTTTATATCGTAAAATGTTTCTAGTCTACTGATTACTGTTGTGAGAAACTGATGCATGTTCACTAAAGACGAGAGAAGAAGGGGGAAGGGTGCAGGAAAACACTCCTTTCAAGTGTGTAAACATTAAAGGGATCAGTGAACAACTCCAGTCACACACTGCAGAGTGTGTGTAGGGTTTTAATGCTGCTATTAAGAATGCAAGTGTTGTGTAAGGCTTTATTTCGTCCTGCTGTATCTTGGAATAAGATCAGGGAAGACGAGTGCAGAGCACCAGTATGTATCAAGCGGCAGGTGATCCTGTACTTGGCGGGATGTTATTCTGCTCTATCATCATTTGTAAAGTTTCGACATCAAGCTGTCTGCTGCTTCCTCTTTCTCCGTGTCTCTCTCATACACTTAAACAGCAAGCATGTCTTCATGGTCTCCATGGTGTCATAGCAATCCCACAGGAAGCGCTCTTTGTGTAGACTTATCTGTCACTGCTGTGAACCGCACTATCACACTAATGAAATAACTTCAGTACACACACACAGACTTACATGTGAATACGCAGATGATTAGATTATGGTTCTCTGGTATGGATACTTTAATGTTTTTATTTTTGAAAGCACATCTTGAACTATTTTAGTCTCATAAAGCCACTTGTAATTGTGGCTTGCGTGTGAGTTTTAAATTCGATGCTATCAGCCTATCACGAGAAAGTGATCTTTCAATGCAGGAAAAAAAATGCTTGTATTGCAACCATATTGAAGCCTGATTCTAATCTAAATCTGCTCTGCTTTAAATATGTCCATATTAGCGTGCACAACACACAGTACTATGCACACTGTCATGAGTCAGCACTTTTGACTAGCATAACATCCTGTCTGAAGTTAACGTGCCTGTTCTAGTCTGAGCTCTATAACTGTGTCTAAACCACAGAGCCAGTAAGTGGATGAATTAGTCTTGTGCTGCAGTGTTTAATAGGTAAATATGAGTATTTAATGGCCATATAGCGACAGCTTTATGTTTCAACAGCAATAATAATTCACAGCTGTCACAGTGTGAGAACTGTGAACTGTAAGAGCATCTATGGAGTTTCATGATAATGAACTTCTGCTTTAACCGCTTTTTACTAGGAAGATTGCATTTTGCATAATTATAGGACAGTCTTTGCGATCTGATAATCGCGCTAAGCCATATCGCGTTCTCAGACTTTGTAAGCATTAATAAAAAAGCCAACTGGCAAGTAACACTGCTTCATGTACTCGCCAGCACAGATTTTTGCATGCATTTGGCTCTTGTCGAGTGTTAATTTTAGGCCTTGCTAGGAAGGTTTTATTGCTCAAAGGTTGCTTTTTTATAGCTCTGGAAACAGATGAATTGTTGTTTCATTAAAGAATGTAGAAGTTTCTGCATTCTAAAGCCATATGACTTTATTTCTTTTGTGGAATATCAGCTGATTCATTGAAAAGATCTGACTCAAAATAACCATTTGTTTGTGAATCAGAAATGGCTAATTTTTTCCTGAACATGCCAAGGAGAGCTAGAGCAGATGTCAAAGTGTTTAGTGTGCCGTATGGACCACTTTTATGATGCTTTAATTGTGCTGTTATATGAAAAGCTCCAGTCTCATTTGTAGTTTTTGTTTTCATTTCACCTTTTTTAAATTCCATAAAATGTACTTAAATTTTAGATTTTTTTTTTCTTTTTAAATTTTTCCCATAGCACCGCCTTGTGGCCCCCTTTTGTTCCACAAATGAAAGCAAGCAATACATGTTTAGGACAACACAAGGGTAAAGAAGGGTAAACGTACCTATTAAGGCGAGACACTGCAGGTGAATAGGGTCAAATTTTTTACTAATAGTTATCGCTTACTTACCTAGTTGATTGATTACATTGATAATTGCAAACGTTTTTTTGTATTACAAGTTTTCTAAAATCTTAGGTTTAAATATGCAAATGAGGCATTATTTAATGAAATATGCACTAATTTGCATATATTTCTAGTACAAAAATCTAAACACTGGATGAAGTCAGTTTCAAAATTCTTGTTTAATTTTTTTGACATATTACAGTCAAATTCAGAAAATACTTAGAACAGACAGAAAACACTATATTTTGACAATTTTGGGGGGATTAAAATGTTGTATATAATCAAGCAAATTATATGAACAAATCCCTCTGTAAAAACCTTCAGGATATAGACAGGAATAAAAATGTAAAGTTGAGATTTATGGCTCAGTGTAGGAGAAAAAACTCATTTTGAGAAAACGGCCTTTAAAAATATGTATTGTAATTGAAATCTATTGACACAAATAGATAAAGTGCTATAAAAGAAACACTTAACAGTGTCTTTTGGATGTTTTTGTTCTACTAGTCTGAAAAAACACTTTATGAAAAACCAAAAAGCCCAAAATCTCAAAATTGACAGGTGCATGAAAAAACAGTGTTTTTGCCTGCAGTGTCTCCCCTTAAGCTCACCAAAATCTACATTGAGACATTTTTAGTGCACAAGATATTGGTTTCAGGACAAAAAGTTATGTTAAAATAAAATATTAATCTCTCACACAAAAATATTAAATTTTATTTTAAATGACAAAAGCATTTCAATTTAGATATACATCATTCAATTCAAAAAGTCCGGCTGTGCTTAATGGGTACATTTTTGTTTATTTTAAGGAAAATGTTTAAAGAATAATTGTAAAAATATATTTTTTTGAAGGTACAAAGTCAATCACAAAAAAAAAAAAAAAAAACCCAGAACATTAAAATCAAGCAACAAGGCACACAAATCGATCAGTTATATATTCATAATGAAGTGTCATTTAAGCACATTGCAACATCTAGGCTAGTCCACGTTCAGCTAAGTAACACATTCACAAATCAAATAAAACAAACCAATAAAACATTTCACTCATGGGGATGAACACAGAAACTAGCCTCATTATGAAACCTCTTGTTAAATGGATGTCAATTTATCTATAGTCTCTTAAGGCTGGAGAACACTACATGATTTTTGCCCCGATTTTCCACAGATTTACAGTCTGGAGAAGTTGATGCTAGTTGCCAAAGATCAGGGCCAGTCTGCAGATTTGAGTTGACAGAATCCATAGAAAATCGTGATGACATTCATCAGTTAATATTTAAAGTCTGTTTATGAAGTATTTACATTGACGTTCAATGTGGAAGAGCTTAAAGAGAGCACACTGAGCTTAACTGGAGCAGCAACGATTTTATAAATTTCATGTAATATTTATTAAAATGACAGGATTTGTGCTAAATAAATAGTCTAGGTCATGTATTACGTTCATACATATTTTAATATGAACAACTATTATTGACAATATCTGAAAATATCTGATATGAAATTATGCTTTTTCTTATTGATGTCACACTGAAGCTGTGATTTTCACAGTAGTGCACCCTTTAAGCTCACCTTAAAATAATATGAAATCTTTAAAAATTACAGCAGTGCAAAACCACAGACCAGCAATAAACTGCCAATTTATAATATTATGGATGTAAAAGTAGAAGCCAGTAATGCCTGTGAAGTAATATGTTAGCGTAGCACACAATCTTATACAGCTAGTCAGCTAACTGTGTTCTGTAGCATCTGCGCTGTGTTGCTAAAACTATCTTTTGGATCTAATGTAATTATTTCCCACATCCAAGTTCCAGGTTATAATATGCAAAAGTCTGAACATTAATCTCTTAATTTTACAATAAGTAGTGAAATTTACCCTAAATAAAAGCTTAAACATCTAAAAAAGGCACATTTATGGGGTTCCTCTTTTGGTGAAAGTTTTTAGACAGCTTTCAAAATGGCCGCCAGACAGTGTGAACACATGGAGACTCATATCTCAGTGTGCAATGATCTGATTGACTTGAAATTACAGGAGGTATATAGTAAGAAACATAATTTGTTAAGACATCAAGTAGGATAATTAATTATTTTTTCTTTTTATAATCTGATCTCAGAAATGGAAGTGTGCTTAATGGGTACGTTTACCCTAAATGATGAATTTACATTTTTGGGTGAAATAAATTCTCCATTTGTTCTCCATTTAAACTAATGTGTCTAATAGGAACAACTTAGATATTAAATAGATTATCGTTGTGAATTTTTTTTCTATTGGCTAATTCCTAATTCAAGTTCCACATAATCCAAATTCATTTTTATTCATGATTCTCCATGTTCTCAGTGACTCACAAGCTCAATTTGGACACAAATCTATGGTTACGATAGATACACTATATTTTTGAACCATTTTTGCATTAGAGCTCAGCTAGTGTGACCCCCCGCCCCCTCTTCCTGACCCATGCAAACACAAACACCCTTGTTTTCACAAACACAGAACGAAGTGTCTGGAACACATTATCCGAGCGTGTGCCGGAAGCGGCTCTTTCCCGCGCTCTCCTGGCCTGTGCCACACAGTTTGTGTGTGAATTCAATTATGGAATTTGGACCATGCAGCAAAGAGTTCATTAAACTGAAAATAACAAACATGAATGATGAATGGAGAAAAAAACTGCATTAGACAAAATAGAGGAGCTCTTTTCATGTATGTGTGTGGGTGGGTGTTTGAGACTGCTGATAGTTCTCTTATATGAACAGATAATCCAAGTCTGTTCCTAAGCACCTATATTTAAACACACCACTAATTTCTCTTACATGCAAGAGTCAGTCTCAGTTATAAACATTTGTCATTTTGCTGCCAAGGTAGTAGCAAGGTGGGTTTGTGTGAGCACGTTTTGGTATTCCTGTTGGGACCATATCTCTGAAAATGTCCCAAAGGAATAGCAAATCCTATTGAAAGCATCTTGTGAGGGTTGTCCCCACAGGGAAAACAGATGAATAAATGCTCTAAATATAAATTCACTTGTGTGAAAGAGTATGTGACTGCATGTGTCTGGAGATGGTTGTTGACTTGACAAATGCAGAGTATTGTTAAAGGGATAGTTCAGCCAAAAATGAAACATACTCACCTTCATGTTGTTTTAAACCTGTATGATAGATATTTTGAAGAATGTTTTGAAGAACTGTTTTTGTCCATGCAGTGGCAGTCACTGGGGACTGTTTGAACATCAATAGTTTTCAGTTGGCTATATCTCCAAAATATCCCACAGAACATCTTCTTTGTGAACATTTTTTCACCTTCTTTAATTAGACAGCTCTGATGTGCAGCCTGATAAGGTCTGGATGTTTCTGGAAGTTTGTCGTGTTTTTCAAGTGTCTAGCATGTATGTAGATCCAAACACACTCTGAATCTGGGTATGAGGTGCTCAAACTCTGCACAATTTTGTGCAAAAAAAAAAAAAAAAACTGGATGTGTTAAAAATAGTAGTTTTTTTAAATAAACTATTGTAAAATAAAAGATCAAACAAGTTTTTATTAGGCTATTTATTTATTATTTTTACTATTATTATTATTATTATTACAACTATAAAATGACCATAGTAATCTTTAAGGCTTAATTTCTTCATTTCAGAAATGTTAATCATCTAGCTTTTATTTTGGTGGAAACCCGCAGGAAGACATTAAAGCTTCTTTTTTGTTGATGGTTTAAGTGCTTCTCAATTAGGGCTGCAACAAACTATTATTTTGATCATTGATTAATCCAACGATTATTACACATTGTTGATTATTTCACAGATTAATCAGTAAGCTTTGTTGTATTATTCAGCTTTTAAAATTAGTTCAAATATTGAGTTACATATATTCTAACTAAAAAATAAAACAAGTGATCACTACAGCTTTTTAAAATTTCAAACAATTACATATATTACTATAATACATTTACAATTATTTTAACAATACAAATAAATGTATTTGGCACACAAAATGAGATGACAGAGAAATTCACCATTTAATTTAATTAATAAACTTTTCTACATCACTATGATCAGATGCTTTCTTAATTGCTGTTTTCTCACCACTGTCATTTTTGTTGTGTGTTAATTTTGTGTTAATAATCGTTTCAGCCCTATTCTCAACTAACATGTTACGTTCCCAAATGAACATTGTACTATATATGCAACCCAGACCTATGGATTCAGAGATGGGTGAGCATAGAGCAGCATTTACTGTGAACCGAGTCGCTCTGAGACACTGAAAACATAGAACTGCTTGTGCGTAAAAGAAAACAGTGCTGTGATTCACTGTGAAACACAATTAATCCAATTAATCGTCAAGCCCTAAGGTGCTCTCTGTTTTCGTGTGTGCCTGGAGGCCAGGAAAACAGCATTGCTATGTTCAGTGTCAAAGGCTCACAAGCAGCTGTCCACCCTCACACTCATGAATCAAAACACTGGCTTGCTTGATACTCTCGTAATACACACACAAACACAGCATAAGTCTGCAAATAACCCAAAATCCAAGTAGTCTGAGATCCTAATGTCATGGGAACTTAAGCCGTGCTGCCTTTCTCTCAAAGACCTTCTGAGTTTACAGAGCTCTCATAGAAACTTCATTTTTCTTAGATGTGTATGATATCATCCCTAATAATTTCCTGAACTAAGGCAACATTGTTGGCAAGAGCAGTTCTCAGACGCTCAGTGGTGATTTAGTTCTTCAGCGTTAGTTACTAGAAGACAAAGCTTTGCCCTTTCTGTGACTCGATGAGCTGAATGTGCTTTCATTACGATCTAGTGCGTGACTTTGATCTAGCCTCCAACTGTCATGTCCTCTTGTGCACATTCTATTACTGAGCAAAAACAGAGAGGAACATTTAATTCCCTTGGCTGAGGCAAACTTACACTGCTGTTGCTGTGGGTAATCGCACATTCGGGATATATTATTATATATTCATATATAATGTCACATTGGTCAAACACGTTATTGCAGGCCCTTACATTAGGTCAAATGAGATCAAAGGACTAATTGGCAACAAAAATATCGACAGTTCTTTCTCATTGATAATGTTGAATAATCATTTCAGCCCTATTCTCACATTTATCTTGTATGTGAAACTGACCTGCAGTTTTCATACACGTCACGTCACTAAAGCTAATGTCTTCTGTGCTATCTTTTTTCTCCAGAATGCCATGGTGTCGTTCAAGGAGCTCTGCGGCTTGACTCCGGCAGCTAACATGAAACAGTGTATCCTGACTGTGTCCTCCTGGCTGATGAACAGCGAGCGAGCGCTGCGGGTAACAGTAGATCTGAGCGAGGCCTACCCCACCATGGAAGCCCATGGCCCCATTCCAGAGCTGCTGCGTAAAGTGCTCACCGCTTATGACACGGTAGGGTGAAATTCAACAGCTTGACCCTAACTTTATGTACCGCAATGTGAATAACCTAGCACATGTGAAGCGTTAACCTATGTTAGGTTGTGGTAAATACTGCAGAAGGCAAAATGATGGTAATACATGAGCTTGAATATTACATTAACTTCTTTAATAGTTGTATCGAGAACATATTGTCGTAAATCTGAATATATTGTCATAAATTCATAATAATTTCAGAAACCCAGAATGTATGTTATAAATACAGAATGTGTAGTTTAATCATAGGTCCTGAATATGTAGTTGACAGTCTCAATATAATGCCATAAATGCTGAATCTATAGTTGTGAATTCAGATTTAATTTCTGAATAGGAAAGTGTCTATATATGTTTGTTTTATATTTTAAAATATAGGATTTATACTGTACTTAATAATAAATCAAGATATATATTTATACATCGAAATATTTATTTATATAGTTATACAGCGTGTTGATTAACTGCTTTAATGAATTCAGTCATAGCCCACAGCAGAATAGCTGCAGCATTCTGCTCTTTCTTGCTTGTTCCTTTATAATGGGACTTTACTACAACAGATTAAATTCTGCAGAGATGTGAGAGTGTATTTGATTGTATTACACACACTCACACACACACACTCCATACCCGCCAAAGCTGCTCTATCACACTCTGCCATGTATTTTCCTTTCATGGCACAATTCCATTTCGATATGAGTAGACGTGCTCATATATAATGTATGCAGAAATGTACTCTGTCTGTGTGTGTGTGTGTGTGTGTGTGTGTGTGTGTGTGTCAGTGCTTGTCAGCCCAAGATTGGCAGTGTAGGATTTGCACTTTGAATTAGGCCTCCATGAGGGTCAAGCTATTTGTCAGGTGTCAAAGTATTTGTTAGACTCTGAATCGGGAATGTAGTGTCTTATCTCACAGTAGAAATTTTGAAGAATTTTTTTGACAAATCTTTGAAAGCACCAGCTTAGACCAGTATGAATTTTTGCATTGGTCAAGGTTGGTTTATAGTGGTTAATTGCTTTTGGGTTCACAATATACAGCATTGATTTACATTTTAAGAAACTAGGAGTGGAATGAGACACAGCCACACTCAATGCCTAAGCAGTTTAACAAATGTGTGTACATAATATACTGTATATTGATGTGTGTATGTTCTTACTTGATTCTAAATTTAGCTTTAAACAGTATCATTGAACCAGTAGCAATAACAAAAGAGACAGCGAAAGGAAACGCATCTCACCTGGGCTGAGGAATGCAGCTCAATCTCTTCTGTCAATAGAGCTTATTACCGAGTGTGTGAATGTGTTTGTGAGTTTGAGCTTCTCTGGGGATGGCATTCCTGATTTGGAAGTCTCACTTCCTGCTGAGACCTGACTTCCTGTTTCCTGTTTTTGGTTTCCTATAGATGATCCAGACGAGTCGCACACTGATCGAATCAGCCGATGGCGTGTACTCTAAACTTACACAAGCACAGCGAGCAGGTAATGCTGTGCAAAACACACATTCACATACAAGCAGTGAGATTAACAGTGCAAGCACATCGCCGGTTGATCATTTAAATTCAATATGTCACAATTAGGCATTATTAATGACTGTAATGTTTTATCTGTTTACTCATGGAGCAGCAGGAAACAAACTCTTACACACAGTTTCTTACTCAGTTAATAATCAATGAACCCTATAATAATCTACTCTGTAGCTGATGTGAATTTTTCTCCAGAGCACAGTGGAAAACTATGTTTTTCTGTGTCTTTTTGCATGTTTTGGAAAAATCTTTTTAATCGTCTGACCTCCTGTGGACAGTATTGAATAGCCTACGGGAATTTTTTTACCCACATAAAACACAAATACCAACAGACACAATTATTCATTATTTTGAAGTGATGCAAGAAGGCTTGTGCCCTAAAGCCTTTTAATATGTTAACAGATAAGGCTAAGATTTGGGCAACAGAGAGAAAACATTTTAATAAAACAATGTTTGTTTAACTGTATTTATCTCATAAATTAATAAAAGGATATGCCACGAGGTCATGCATTGCAGTGATTTTAAAGCGGAAATGGGGTGTTGATTAGCTGCAGTTACACTAGATTTTAAGAACGCAACATTTTATAAGACAACAGAGAATAAGATATGATATCGTGCTTTAGGGCTTCTGTTTTGTTATATAAAGTAATTAAAATACACAAGCATTCCAGATGTTTTGGTTGGAGAGATATTTAAATATTTTTGAATGTGCCCATGAAGGCTGCCTTTATCTGATCAAAAATAAAGTAAAAACAGAAATATTCTGAAATATTATCACAAATTTAAAACATTTTTTAAATAAATTTAACCCTTTCTTTTCAAATTTAAAATTAATTTATGATTCATGATTCTTTCATTAATGGGAAGTTCTGTTTTTGTACAATGTAAAAGTCTTTACTGTCACTTTTGATCAATTTAATGCATCCTTGCAGAATAAAATTATTATTATTTTTTTTTATTTGGTTCACAATTTTTAATGGTAGTGCACATTCAAATGTTAAAATATAGCATCTACTCCAAGTTTGTGTCCTTTCAATTCAGACAAAGATGTCAGTCTGTGACATTAAGATCTGTGACATCTATTCTCTTCAGCTGAATTCGCCGGTCAGCGTTCACCAAATTTGAAACGTGAAACTTCTATGCATGAGCTTGACTTATGAATGAATGTCTAGTGTGACTGCAGCCTTAGGCATAACATGACACAAACAAGTCTGTAATTATTATTGTTAAAAATCTGAAATGAACAAAAAATCTTCTACTAATCAATATAGTTCATTGTGCTAATTTGAGGCTATTTCTGGTTGCCAAGCTACAGTGAGGAAAATAAGTATTTGAACACCCTGCTATTTTGCAAGTTCTCCCACTTAGAAATCATGGAGGGGTCTGAAATTGTCATCGTAGGTGCATGTCCACTGTGAGAGACATAATCTAAAAAAAAAAATCCAGAAATCACAATGTATGATTTTTTAACTATTTATTTGTATGATACAGCTGCAAATAAGTATTTGAACACCTGTCTATCAGCTAGAATTCTGACCCTCAAAGACCTGTTAGTCTGCCTTTAAAATGTCCACCTCCACTCCATTTATTATCCTAAATTAGATGCACCTGTTTGAGGTCGTTAGCTGCATAAAGACACCTGTCCACCCCATACAATCAGTAAGAATCCAACTACTAACATGGCCAAGACCAAAGAGCTGTCCAAAGACACTAGAGACAAAATTGTACACCTCCACAAGGCTGGAAAGGGCTACGGGAAATTGCCAAGCAGCTTGGTGAAAAAGGTCCACTGTTGGAGCAATCATTAGAAAATGGAAGAAGCTAAACATGACTGTCAATCTCCCTCGGACTGGGGCTCCATGCAAGATCTCACCTCGTGGGGTCTCAATGATCCTAAGAAAGGTGAGAAATCAGCCCAGAACTACAGGAGGAGCTGGTCAATGACCTGAAAAGAGCTGGGACCACCGTTTCCAAGGTTACTGTTGGTAATACACTAAGATGTCATGGTTTGAAATCATGCATGGCACGGAAGGTTCCCCTGCTTAAACCAGCACATGTCCAGGCCCGACTTAAGTTTGCCAATGACCATTTGGATGATCCAGAGGAGTCATGGGAGAAAGTCATGTGGTCAGATGAGACCAAAATAGAACTTTTGGTCATAATTCCACTAAACGTGTTTGGAGGAAGAAGAATGATGAGTACCATCCCAAGAACACCATCCCTACTGTGAAGCATGGGGTGGTAGCATCATGCTTTGGGGTGTTTTTCTGCACATGGGACAGGGCGACTGCACTGTATTAAGGAGAGGATGACCGGGGCCATGTATTGCAAGATTTTGGGGAACAACCTCCTTCCCTCAGTTAGAGCATTGAAGATGGGTCGAGGCTGGGTCTTCCAACATGACAATGACCCGAAGCACACAGCCAGGATAACCAAGGAGTGGCTCTGTAAGAAGCATATCAAGGTTCTGGCGTGGCCTAGCCAGTCTCCAGACCTAAACCCAATAGAGAATCTTTGGAGAGCTCAAACTCCGTGTTTCTCAGCGACAGGCCAGAAACCTGACTGATCTAGAGAAGATCTGTGTGGAGGAGTGGGCCAAAATCCCTCCTGCAGTGTGTGCAAACCTGGTGAAAAACTACAGGAAACGTTTGACCTCTGTAATTGCAAACAAAGGCTACTGTACCAAATATTAACATTGATTTTCTCAGGTGTTCAAATACTTATTTGCAGCTGTATCATACAAATAAATAGTTAAAAAATCATACATTGTGATTTCTGGATTTTTTTTTTTAGATTATGTCTCTCACAGTGGACATGCACCTACGATGACAATTTCAGACCCCTCCATGATTTCTAAGTGGGAGAACTTGCAAAATAGCAGGGTGTTCAAATACTTATTTTCCTCACTGTACATTGTGCATGCATTAATTCAGAATGTGGGCATTAATACAAGTGTGTTTATAGTAATTTTACAGCAGCTTCGAATGCAGCTCATGCTAAATTTGGAACAATCCGTTTTATAACGTTCCCTCAGAACCCCTGGTCGGCCTTGTGTCCCCATGTTAATGGAGAAATCTGCTTTAGAGAGCAGTAGAGTGTCAGTAAATAAACAAGGTTGGCGTGCTCTAGCGCTGTCTCCTCGCCCACTCTTTCTCATCTCGCATTCTTCCACCTCCCTCCATCTATCTCGCGCCGGTGGAGAGATTGAATCACGGTTTTGCTAATGACCTTCTCTGCTCTTACTGGTTTTGACTCAAAAATAAACACGTTTCTACAGCACTCGCAGTCTCTCACATTCTGCCGCGGATCTGGACTTGTCCGGCTGAGTGTCACAGCTGCCGATCTGAAGCATAATTAGCAGCGTGAGGGGAGGGTGGGCAGCTGTTTGAGCTGTGGAAGGCGCTGATAGCCTTGTCCAGCACCTCTCCATTCTAATAAACACTTTGGTCAGACTCTGCTAATTAAATGTGAGTTAAGTAATTATGATGGAGAGGATTGAGGGATAGGACAAGTATAACTGTCTGTTCCTGCTCACGTGTTCAGATGATTATCATTTCCCATGGTTGCATCAGGCCAGAAATATACTCATCACCTCCCTGGATGTTTGCATGCATTTCAATTTCAGTCAGGCTATAAGAATAATGTGCCTTTGTAAATGTCATTAAATAGTTTAAAGCCAAAGTTTTTTATTGTAAAAACTGTATTTCAATCATGACAACTCTCGGAAGATTTTAGCATGGTGATGGGTATGTATTTGGTCTGGGCGGAACAGATCTGTTATGCTGCTGCTGAATTGCTGCTGCTGTTGGTTATTGCTGTAGTTGTTGCGATACGGTGCCGTGAGTATATAAGACACACTGCTGCTGCACAAATAGCATATAAAATAACTCTTAGCAGATCTATACAGGTGGAGCTGGGGAAGATGGAGGGTTTCAGAGAAACTCTGAAAGCGCGCTGCAGGAATCTCAAGTGAATGCTAGCCAACCATATAAATGTAAGGCAGTAAGCTCATTGGCTGCATATGCAGCATGAACCAATCAGCTTGTGCCAAGTCGTTTAACTCTCTGAATATCATCAGTTACGTTAACAACCCATCAGCCTGCACCATCTAGAGTTTCATGATATATTATTAATAGGTACATGATACATATTAATGTTACCATGATCTGCTTAGGCCCAACATGACATAACATAAATTGAATAGAATAATTTATCTTTTTTGTGAACAGCAGAAGGGTGATTTGACACATTAAACAAACATCCGTTTAAAACTTGAATTAGCATTACCAGGTGTTTTTCCACCAAAATATTGTACAGGCTTTAAAGATATGAGAAGCTTGTTTCCCTCCCTTTTAAAAGTAGATTTTTTTTTCTTTCTTTTTTTTTATCCCAACCAGTGTTTTTGTTTGTTTGTTTTATTTATACACTATTATAGTGTATATTCATATTTTGAATTAGATTATTCATTATTATTATTATTATTAATAATTTTTTTGTAATTTTGCTATATGCTTTTTTTTTCTTTTTCTTTTTATATTTCTATTTAGCTTTAATTTATTTCATTTCTAATTTTCGTAAATTTAGTACTTCGACCTGATCTTTTCTTTATTTCATTCAGTTGCCAGAAACATTTCTAATTTTCATTTACTTTAAAATTTTTAATCTAATATTTATATTTTATTTCAGCTTTATTTCAATTAATGGACTTAGTTAGAGGGGCATGAAATGAATTTTTTTAATGATTATTTTATAACATTTCCTGAGCTGCACTTATATTAGTATGTTTTTTTTTTTTTTTTTTACATTTTACATTACGTTACTTTACGTTACATTTTTTGCATTTTAACATTCTCCAGATGTTAAATTCTGGCTTCAGAAAGGTAGAAAGTAATTTATATTTTAAACGTGGCAATTATTTTTGAGTTTTGAAATCTACACTTGGTAACAATAAAACGATTCCAACAATGCAGAATTATATTATACATTTACTGTAGTTTTTACCTGGTGTCCGTGACTCATCAGAATAGATCTGTGACCTATTTGTGGTTTGCAACACGTCAGGTGGATGGATGGATGGATGGATGTTTCGGGTCTAACTCTCACACTTAATTGAAATGCATGTTTATATGCATTCAAACACACACACAAACATGCATGTATATAAATATAACTGTATGCGTTCAGCTTAAATTCATAATAATCTACTTGACATGACCATATTCCTTTTTCAAGGACTCAAATCATCTACGCATTTAAACGTCTATTCAGTACTGCCCATAATTAACACAATCTTTCTTAAATTCATCGCAATCGCTCAATCCTGTACTTTATCCTGTTACTTTAATCCTGTCCTTCATTTCTTCCCTTAATCCTTTTCTTCATGCATCTCTTTTTCTCTTGCCTTCATCATGACACCTCCTGACTCAAAGATCCCATCCCACACGCAAACATGTCACATCCGATCATCCAATCAGGAGGTGGCCTATTCTAAGAGGAGCACCATACATCACCTTTACCATAGCAACCACATTAAATGTAACAGGGCAACTTTGTCTGTCATTAAACACTCTCATCTGTATCAAACTTCAAAGGCACGCTGGCACAAACACATGTAGCCGTCCTCTCACTCGCTGACAGCTCAGAAAGGTACATTGTGTGGAAATGATGGAATCTGTTGTTGTTTGCAGCCCTTTTACTCCTTCCTTTTCACAAGGCCTTCATCGCTCTGTGCCCGTGAAAATGTGGAGCTCCAGATGAGCTCATTTAGATAACAGTGTTGACAGAATACTGACATGGTAAGCAAATAAACTTGCTGTTCTCGTGTACAGCTGTGCACTAGTGGCCTCGAGGCCTATGTAAAATCATATGAATGCTGAGCAACTGCAGCCGATTTTTATTTATGACTGGCTAGCCTAGTCTCTTGGCATAAAATCGGCTTTGGCAGTGGAGACGAGAGGAGCTGTTCTTGGACCGAGTCCTAGCTGAGCGAAGTGGACGGTGGGCAGGTGTTAGGGAGCGTTTTGACACCTTCAGGCTTAGCACCTAAAGGGGGTGCGTCTGAACTTGCACAAATACACACTCAGACGTTTCTCTTACACGTGTGCACTTGAGCACTAGTCGCACCAGCTGAGAGCCTGCATCATATCTAGCGTTTCATTCAGGATGTCACAAGTGTGTGTTTTCTTCAGGTTTGTGGGTGCTTGTATCCATGAGAGAGAGGGTGAAAACGAGAGTAAAAGTCAAATAGGCAGCGAATTCAAGAAACAGGAAGTTTGAAAAGTGTGTGTGATTAGAGCACTACTTTACTGCTGCTTCTTTTATCCTTTGTATGTCATAGGATGTCTGTTTCAACCTCACAGAAAAAAAGAGATCATTCAAAATGAATAGAAGAAATAGTCAAATTTTAAGATATAAAGTCACAATTTAGATATACGGATATATACCCGGTCATTGTCCAATAGTGTTGCAACACATGAAGCACCACTCACACAGTAGCCACGTTTAAACTACTTTTTAAAACAAGTGAGCTTGTACAACTTTTTCACCCCACACTCAAATCTTCAGATCGCACAAATTCCAATTGTAATGACTGGATTTTGCCTCCAAAAAACCTTAAGACAGACCATTTTTATTACCTGTCTTTCACTTTTTTTTTAAATAAATAAGTTATATTTATGGGCTTTTTATGCCTTCATTGTGAGAGGACAGGAAAGTATTGGGTGGAGCAGGATTGGCAAAGGACCTCAAGGCGGGAATCAAACTCGGGTTGTCGTGAGTGCAGTTGTGCTATATGTTGATACACTAACCACGAGGCTGTCGGCCCCTACTGGCTTTCACTTTTTAAGGGTAAACATTGCTTTTCTTTCTTTAACCTGAAAGATATTTGTGACAGAAATCCCGAACAGAAAGCACTTTGAGCTGCCACAGCACTTTTTCGTAAGGGATTGATGGCTATTGGTGCAAAATGGACTTTTGTTTACTAGGCAGAAAACATCTTTTTAATAGTGTAGTCTGATATAAAGTCTTCTACTTGAGAGAACATTTTTGTCAACATAAACAGCCCTTTCTTATCTGCCGTCAGATTGGCTCACTGACACTGAGATGCTGTTAACAAACGTTTCTGAATCATACAGCTGGCCTTTGATACTTTTTATTTTCACATACTGTTTTCATTTTAGTTCATCCATCTGTCCATCCATCCACTTGTCGAAGTGCTCTGTTTGTTTGTTTTTTATCTGTGTGACTCTCTCTGTTATGAATGATATATTGAGTGAGTCACGACTGCGATTCGGTTGCCCTGTGGCAGCGTGTCAGAAAAAAACAGCTTCTAACAATAACAATACTCCCGTATTACTCTGTGATATTTTTGCTCATATGTGTTTACAAAACATATTCTTGAGGTCCACCGTATACTGGCTAGGAATTATATTTTTATTGGACTTTCAGGATTGGACTTTCATGAGGATCTGCATCGGATCGGGGCGAGGGAAGGACTGAAAGGGAGGAAGTTACAGAAGGCCATGGAGAGTTACGCTTGGAACATCACTGTGCTGAAGGTTTGTACCTATTCTTTATGTTATGGATTGAGGCATGTATACACCAGGGCCTTATTTAGCACAAGATGAAACACTTTATTATAGGGGATAATCATTACAGGGTTGCTAATAGGTTTGCATTCAGTGCAACTACTCAAAGTGTTTCCTGGCTTGCAGCTGAACCACAGCCAATCAGATTTCACGCTAGTCGAGGCCACAGTTAAATAGCTTTTGTCCTGACATTGTTGTGTACCTTACAATGGCTGAAGTTGAAATGACATGATCCTTAAACCTGCACCCTGAAGCCGTGGAATTACAGAACATGGTAATTTATAAAATTATATAATAAAAATAAATAAAATAAAAGTCTGTAGAGCAATCGTATGGTTATAGTTGCAATCAATGGTTGCTATTATTGTTAATACAAATGTGTCGCCCAACATAATATTTACCTTAGTATAGGATCTTTATATTGAAGTCTGTCCTGTGCTCTTTTTTCTCACTGATTGGTACTCGGAGTATCTACTATGCAGATTCTTGTAGCGTTCAGGTATTAAAACATTATTTATTTATTGCTATGGTTTGTGACTAATAAATGGTGGATTTTAAAATGCTATGCTATTTTGTATAAATAAAAAATACAACACTAAAGGATTTTTACAGTATATATGGCATTATAATTCAGAATATATAGTATCTTTAAAAACACAAATAAAATATATATACACATTCAAACATTTGGGGTCAGTAAGATTTAATTTTTTTAAGAAATAATTTTTTTTCAGCATGTATGCATTAAATTGATCAATAGTGATAGTATAGACGTTTACAGTATGTTACAAAACATTTCATTTTTTTCAAACAAATGATGTTGTTTTTAACTTTCTAATTGAAGAACACTAAAAAAAGCATAATGCACTCAGAAATAAAGGTACAAAAGCTGTCACTGGGGCGGTACCTTTTCAAAAGTTACACTTTTGTACCTATTAGGTTCAAATGTGTACACTTTAAGTACTAATATGTAGCTTGTATAAATGGACCCTTTAGGTACAAACATGTACCTTTTGAAAAGGTACCGCACCAGTGACAGCTTTTGTACCTTTATTTCTGAGAGTGTGGTTTCCAAGCAGCACAACTGTTTTTCAGCATTGATAATAATAAGTAATGTTTCTTGTGGAGCAAATCAGCATATTAGAATGATTTCTGTAGGATCATGTGACACTGAAGAGTGGAGTAACGGCTTTCAGTAAATGTCAGATGATGATAATATATTTATTGTAATCTCTAAACAGCAGTCAGCTTCCACTGTAGCACATGGAAAGACAGTTAACCTGTAATGACACTCCAGGGTCTTTCCAGTCTTACCCATTATCCCCTCAACACTCTGACAATTGATTTGTGCAGATTGCTAACAACATCGTCAGACATCTTTATCTGTAGTCCTGGCAACATGGTAAAACATAAGACCTGTCCATAAAGTGAAAATATCTACTTTTTTTGCCCCTTCTTTTCAGATCTATCTCTCCGTTTAATCACTCTTGCTCGCTCTTTATCTCGCTGGAGATATGTTTATATATTTATGGTGTTCATGATAAGATAAGCTTCACCAAAGAGCCATGTTTCCTAACAGATTAATTGTGTCCTTACTTATGTAAACAGATAAACTGCACACAGTGGGAAGAAAGATTAGGAGATGTCACCTTTAGCGATCTTTAGTGTTAATGAAAGTGTCAAACTGCGGAACAACGGTACGGATGTGTGTCTGGTCTAGTTGTAGATTTAATTTCACTGTCATTTATGTTTTAGAATATTTAGTAGCATATTTAATGCATTTAGAATATGTATAAAGAGTTTTTTTGTTAAAATAGGTTTGTGTGCAGCGCAGGTGGGGCGGATTGTTGTCTTAATTAAGTCTTTAATTTAATTAGATGACTTTAGACTAAAGCACTAAAGAGGCCTAAAAGGGATTGAACTGTTTGCATTTCACACGAACCTTACTGTTTGTGTGTATCAGCTGATTTATTTACTTTTGTTCCACATGCTCAGGACTGAATGCAATTACATATATTCATAAGCCAGACTTTTTGCATCCATTTTGCAGCATTAGACACTGTAAGGGTTTTTCAAACTTTTTGATTAAACTTTTTGACACCCCCAAATATAACTAGGGGTGGGAATCTTCAGGCCAGACCGGTTTTGATTCTGGGAATTATGATCTGATTGTAATGCATTTCTTGATCTACATTTTTTTGCTTATTAATGAATGAGTTTACCAACTTTGAATACCAAATTTATGTAGAATTTTATTAAATTACTTATATAAGTACTTTTCAAAATAATTGTAAACATGTGTATGTAACTAAATATATTTTCAAAACAATATAATTATATAATTGTGAAGGACACGCATCCAAAGAATTTTAAGGCAGCATTATATTTTCATGCATAAAAATCAATTTTTACTGTGTGAAAAACATATTGTGCGATATTTAAAGTGTGGTGTTAAAAAATTACAAAATTATGTCATTGTATTATAGCTAACAGCAATTATTTAAAAAAAAATGTTATATTGAAAATCTGAATTATTAATAAATATTGATATTGTATATAATAATATGAATTATTAATTCGTGTGAAGGTGAAAAATTGTGTAACATTAACAGCATATATTTTTTCTACAATCTTTATTTATAAATTTATTTATAAAGCTCTTTCCACAGCACTGTTTTAAAAATGATTGAATTAAATAAATGTTATATATTTAATGTATATAATTTAAGTATTAAATAAATATTTCATTTAACATTTTAACTTCATCATCTCTAAAAAAAATGTAGGCCTATATTTTTGCATTTGGTTTTCTCTCAAATTTTGCACTGACCCCCAAAACTAATCATTAATTTGAAATATTTTGTGCTTCATTGTGCAGATTAACCACTTCATTTCATGCTTAATTTTATGCTGTGACACATTTGAATGAGTTAGATGAGTCCTGACTCCAGGAAGTGACATCAAACTGTCAACAGAAGTGTTTCATCCAGGCTTTATAAAGTATGTACCACCTTGTCTTTCTGCAGTGCTCTTAGCCTCTCTTCTCCCCACAGCCTAAGAGTCTATATGCGTCACGCCCGTATGCATAATTCATCCGTTTTAAAATATATCACTTATTTATGGCAAAAGACTCCTCTATCCAGGTCAAGGAGCCACTTCAGCTCTGGGCACCCATGCAGGTGTCCTCCGAGGATCTGTGCTGGAGCACATGCAGGAAAAGCATCCAGCCGCCTGTATTAGCCTCACCTGTCCTGTCTGTTTCACATCAGGCCGCGTAAAGAGCGTCACTGCAGTCTAAATGATAAAAACGCAGTGCAGCTGATGTTGCAGTGCTCTCTTAGGGAGTTGTCATCACGTTGAGTAAAGTTGAATCTGTTTTACTCTGGTTAGGAACGCTAGGTGACCTCACGATGCAGTTCTGCTAAAAGCACTTGGGAGATTTCATTGGCTGGTTCGTGTTTGAATCATAAATTATAACTCAAGAGAAGAGAAGTTTGAGAAATTGGTCCATGCAGTTACATCTGCTGAAATGGACAAATAAGCTTCAGTCGATCATACCTAAAAATGTTATTTCCTTTGATTTTTTTGAGGAAAATGCCAGTTTGTCCCAGGCTTAGATTTGTACCAATGAAGAAACAAGGCTGGGGAAAACTGGTGTCCTTGTAAGAAAGATATAAAGCAAATTTATGTGTGGTCATGCATGTTTTGCAGGTGAAGGTGTATGTGGTTTGATAATATGACCTTGTATATTAGCATTTATTTATTATGTCCCTTCAAAATGTCTTTTCACACACATAAATGCATACATAAAAGCTTATAAATTTCCTGGCACACTGTTTTAAGGGACATTCACACAGGACGAGGAGACACGCTGTCCTGATCCTCCTCCCTCCCCCTTCCCTGTCCCATCCTCTCACACTGATTTATGGAGGGTATTGGGAGGATTCTGGCTGTGCTGTGAATGTATGCAGTGCCACCAGCTCTATGTGCTCATTCACCTTGTGTTAGACTGAACCCTGCAGGATGGACCCTTTCATTGCACTTAAGGAGCATAAATGACAGATTTATTCTCAGTATTTTTTATCTAGCACCTCTGTTAAATGTAATTTTTTTTTTATTAAATATATTTTCAAATCTAGTTCTGGCATGATTGGCAACAGCGCTGTGCTCTGCCCTGATAAAAGAAATTATGCAGTTTCTTCAACTAGAAAAGACTACTTTTTCAGTGAGAGAGAAGTTTTTTGGTACCTCTTTATATTAAGTGGCCTTAACTACTTACAATTAATCATTTGATGCAATGAACTTATTGTGTACATACATGTTTTTACATTGTACTTATATTTTAAAAAGTACTTGCATGTACAGTAATTACATCTGTAATTAATTTCTGTAATTACTTTTATAATTAAACTGTTTACCCATCTCTTACATCTTAACCCACCCTTAAACCTACCCATACCACCAAACCTGTCCCCATATCTCACCTCAATATCAGCAGAAGTGTTTTGCAATACACATTGTACTTATTTTTGTTATATTTAAGGCCCCCTAATATACAGTGGGACCTATTTTTTAATGCAGTAATGAGACATTTTAATTATTTATTTATAATTTAGATTATTTTAATTATTTTAATAAGCAGTTTTTGAACCTTGAACTAATATGTTATATTAACTTTAACTATATACTAATATGTAATATTTTTGTGGTAAAGAATTATCGTACAAAAATATTTATACAAAAATGTACTTTGTTAAAAGTTTTCGGCCAATTTGGGAAACTTAATTCTAAGAATGAAAAAAAAAAAAAACTGTAGTAGTTGTTAGTCTATTTAACACATTTTGGTAAATCCTCTTTTAGGGTGTTTCATTTACAATTACAGATATGCCACACACACATATTATGTTATTATGTTATCATGTTTTATTGTGTTAGTTAGCTGTATTTTTTAGTTATTTTTTTAACCTAATAAAAAAAACAAAAAACTGCAGTTTGATTGAGATTAATTGGAATGCACAATGAAAAAACATGATTTTTGAAAATTGTTAAAAACGGAGTTATCTGTTTTTGCAATGAACTATATATAATGCATGGTTTCCATGTTTGGAAATATTCAAATTGGAAAAAATTATTGCAGTTAGCACAACTTTAGCACCTCCTGCTTGCACATTTTTGTTCTGCAACCTCAGTAGTTCACAACTTCTGACTGTGTTTACGGTCACAACTTGAACATCTCTTTTTTTCCTGTCTTTTAGGGCCAGGCAGACTTGTTGAAGCATGCAAAAGGAGAGGCGGTAGACACTTTGCGACAGATTCACTGTGCTGCTCACTCGTGCAGCTTGGCCAAGAACGGAGCATCCACGTCCCCTGCCTCACCTCTACTGCCGCCCCACGCACGGCCCCTGCATACCATCCACGAGACTGAGCCGGACAACACCACCCTGCACTGAGAGAGAGGAAGAATTTATTCATTTTTATTTTATTTTTTTTTCAGTTTATCCACATTGTGAGGAAGGTGGTCTTTGCCTCTTTAAACCAGGGAAAGGGAAGGTGGGGTGATTCAGTGAAGGACACACAGGAGCCAGTTTAACTCTTCCCAGCTCCACCATGCCTGCTGGGCTCTGGTCTTAAATTGGTATCCCCACCATGGAGTCACATTTTAAAGGATTGTAGTGACCTGCTATCCTGTGACACAGCTGCTGTTGAAAATTTGCTGTGATCACTTACTCTAGCCATGATATCCTGTCAAAAGCCCCAAATCTTGATCATAATCAGTCATGTAAAGGGATCAATCCCCCAAAAAAGAAAATTCTGTCATCGCCCCAAGTTCGTTCCAAATCTGTATGACTTCCGTTAAACACAAAAGAAGGCATTTTGAAAAATAAATGTTCTTGTGGTTGTAGTTCATACAATGAAAGTCAATGGGGTCCATTGTTGTTTTGAACACCGCTGAGTTTCATTGTATGGACAAAAGTGGTTAAAACATTCTTCAAAATATTTTCATTTGTGAAAACCGATGTTTCGTAAATCTGCAGTAAAGTCTAAAATGGGTCAAAACAGCATGGTGGGTATTAAACTTAGACTCCAGATGGAGCTAGAATTTTTGAAAAGTACAAAACTACTTGCTGAAACAGAAGTAAAGCATTTTGAGCAAACAAAGAGAGCTTCAGGAAACAGAACAAGACAAAGCAAAGCGAATAAGAACTCACTTATAGAGGCAAAGGCCTCCTCAGTTTACACCAATGTAGAACTAAAGACTCTCTCACTCCCCCTGCTGGCTCCTCCACACATTTTTATTAATTTTAGAACTGACTTAAGATAAAAGCTGTCAGCTCAATACACCTTGGTCCTAAAAGGGGCCTTTCTCCAGGGGTCATGTGTGTATGTATGTGTGTGTGTGTGTGTGTGTGTGTGTGTGTGTGTGTGTGTATATATATATATATGTATGTGCGATGCGTATGTGGTGTATTTTGAATAAGGAAAAGTGTGTATATTGTTTCTAAACTGGAAACTGGATACGTCCCGTTGAGATAGGCTCTACTGGGAAGAATAGAAACTCTGGGAAAATACGGATCTCAGTTGTTGAGAAAAGCACCACTGAGGATCAGACAAGCAAATAAATATTTCAATAAATGAAGAATTAATCATTTTAAGACAAAGTAAAGGACACTTGACTCTCATTAAGAAACACATTACACCCAATAATACACCCTGTTCATGAATATTGTTATTACTGCTGTTAATATTGTGGGTAGGTGTTAATTAAAATGGAGGTTATTTTATATTTGCGTAAACAGGTGTCATTCTGTTCCAGTTTTCATCGGTGGAAACTTCACAGGAAGAGGAAATGTGAATGGTTGGGAAACGAGGGCACCAGGGTGGAAAATATAGTTTGGGTCAAAGAATTTGGGTGTTTACTGTCACATTAATGTCGAATAACATCTGATTGAGATGATTTCTGTCATTTATAAAATCCACATGATGTTATATAAAAGCTAATTGACATCAGAAATGTCTCCAGGTCATTTTTTATACTTATGTTGTATTACATTTTTAAAAAATCAGAGGACATAAGCTACTGTTCAAAAGTTTGGGGTCAGTACATTTTTATTGCTTCTGAAATAAGTCTTATGCTCACCAATGCTGCATTTATTTAATCAAAAATTCAGTATGAACAGTACCATTGTGAAATATTATTATAAAATAACTGTCTTCTATTTTAAAACAATTTATTTCTGTGATGCAAAGCAGAATTTCAGCGTCATTACTCCAGTCCTCAGTGTCACATTATCCTTCAGAAATCATTCTAATATACAGATTTGATGCTCAAGAAACATTTCTTATTATTTTCAATGTTAAAGGCAGTTGTGATGTGTAAATTTTTGTTGTGAAAACCGTATATATTGTTTTCAGAATTCTTTGAATAGAAAGTTCAAAAGAACAGCATTTATTTGAAATCGAGATCTTTTGTAACATTATAAATGCCTTTGCTGACGCTTTTGATCAATTTAAATGTATCCTTGCTGAATATTAATTCATGACCCTACATTTTTGGAAAGGTAGAGTAAATGACAAAAGTTCATACAGGTTTTAAACTCAATGTGCATTCGTGAAATACATTTTGTCAGACTTTGGCATCGTTATATTGAGCTACAGGAACACAACTATCATATCCAAAGACACATTGGTACAGACCATTACAAACATATATAGTCATTTACAACTATGATGTTTTGTGTTGCGTTTTACATTTCTTCATAATTAGCCATCTGAAATACTGAAAGAATCTGGTTGTGTTTGTCTTCTCTTGTTGTGTCCAAAAACCTCCATTTACGTATAATGTGAATTCCATTACTCATGCAATCCATCACACATCACATAAATAGACTGCTCTTTCTCTGTGGCGAGTTGGGACGGTCCATCTACCTGTGTATGTGGTCATTAACTCTGACTGCTCTCTGACCTTCCGCTTCACACAAAGGCATCCTGTCATTCATATTCTCCTGCTGCTTTATTTGTTAGTGACACCATGGTGTTGTTGCTCCTTTGTTCCATTCAGCCTTTTGTCACTGTATCAGGACCCTCTACATATCCAGCTAATTAAGTCCAGGCCTCGTCACACACTCATTCTGTTGGCATTTGCTAACGAAGCTTGTCTGCCCCTCCACAATAGTCCTAAAGAGCTCGCCATACAATTACTTGGATACAGGCAGACACTAATGACAAAGATGCTAACAACCCTAACAGTTCTTTATTGTATCATAATTCAGCTTCAAATGAGAAACATGACATTGAAGAAATAAAGGAGGTAATATCAGCTGGTGTTCTTTGTCAGTCTAATTTATGCCAGTAATTAACCTCGGAGGACGGAGGGGTGGGTGGCACATCCGTATAAAAACACTAGTCCCCTATCAGAGAAGGTGAAAGAACCATCAACACTGAAATCCATCAGATACATGACATTTGTCTACAACAAGACCGGGGCAGCAGCCAGACGCATGGACTGCACAGCCAAGGTAAGACCAGTCAGAGACTGTTCAGAAATGATTTCAGCCATTTAAACTGAAGGCTTAAATTTTAATGCTTCCATCTGGGGATAATACAATTAAATTTGCAATGACATTCATGCTGATCATAAAGTTTAATTGGAACCAAAAAAATTATACAAGCTGCAGCTGATAAGCTTAAATGATAAAGAGTAAGGCAGTCTGACCGTTTAGACAGTCAGTGAGCTTTCCAAAAGAAAACAGTTTTTAAAACTTTTAATTAAAGGTTAACTCAAAACACAGATGTTTATTTTTCCTCCATAATTATAGCTAAAATTAATCAACAAGTCTATTAGTAACTAGTGTTTGTATTGACAGCTGCTCATGATAATTAGATCTCAGAATTCTTGGAATAAACAGTTTGATTTTTATGTGAGATACTATACACACACACACACACACAAATAGGTTCTTCAGCGGTTCTTTGTGGTAGTTGAGGTGCTATATAGTACTGCTAAGTGGTTCTTTGGCTCATAATCACAAGGGAACCAATTTAAGTGCTGTATAGCACCTATAAAGAACATGTAATGGTTCTATATAGCACCATCTTTAAAGATATAGGTGCTATGTAGCACTTAAAATGGTTCCCCTATGATAACGAGTTAATGAACCACTTTTAGTGCCATTTAGTGCCATTTTTTTTGAGTGTATATTTAATTTAACTTTATTAAATGTGCTAAAATTGTTCTATTTGTACCTGCCAGACAGGGCCGTAGCTGGGGTTTGCAGGGCCCCGGTGCAGGTTGTACCGGTGGGCCCTGTTTGAAATTGTTTAATTTGTATGTTTGTTCTATTTATTTATTTGTGCTATTTACACAATGTTTAAGTTTTTTCAAGTTTGTAGGTGTCCAGGTACAGAAACCGAATAATCACAGTTTACTTGCTATAGTTTAGAAAATGGTAATAAAATATGACAAGAACTCAGAGTTAAACTGTGTCAGAACAAATTCATCTTGATAATGTCAGATAACTTTGATAGAAAGGTATGTAACGGATTACAATCAACCAAAAATTCAAACAACTGTTAGTATGACAATATTTACACAACTATCAATACTTTGTTGAACAATTACCAAGCAATGCTTAATTTTGTTCAGTCTGTGGTGTAAAAAGGTTGCATTAGCAATTAAATAAAAAGCACTTGAGCAAAACATGGTCAGGTCAAAGTGTCTGAATAATTTTTGGTTGCAAGTTTTTTTAAGCAATTTTACTGGTAGTCCACTGTATGAAGAATTTTGGGTATAATATGTCACAGTTTACTTTATTTTGCTATACTAAACGAACTATAGTGCACCCACTAGTAAAAAAAATATCAAAATTATATCTGGTGTCTGAATAATTTTTGGTTCTACTGTGGATTAATTATTGTTAAAACTACAAAGTAATTCAGTGAAGAGCAGTGAGCGATTTTCTTTCTTTAATTTTCTTGGATTAAAATTAAGGACACCGACAGCAAACTAGCAAATTAGACGCGATCACTTTAAGAGACAACGCATCCAATATGCACATCCAATTTCTTTCTCAACTTTTTATTTTTACTTAAGACATAACCAACAGTTTTTTTCGAGGATACTCTCCAAGACGGTTTTTACATAATTTTGTATGTATTTGTCGGTACAAGAGGCAAATTCGGTGTTCAAGCGCCTTGAGACGCGTTTCTCTGCGTGCGCCCTGCGTGCTGAATTGGGCTCTTTCACATCTTTTTCTGTTGAGTTGAGCTTCTCCGCGTCTTGTGTTTGAATGCTTTAAACTCTTAAATTGGCAAGGCTTAAAAATACGTGCAAATGATAAGCTTTCATGACGACGCGCAGCAGTGGCCCGTCAACTGTCCTGAGCGTCTTTTTAGGCTGGCCTCAGCCAGTCGGTTGAGATCGCCGGGGGCCCCCCTCAGCGTAGGCCCCTATAATCGTCACCACCTTTCACCCCACTATAGCGACGGCCCTGCTGCCAGATAATGGAAAATAATTTATTTTAGAAACTAATCAATCAATTAAATAGACACTGCAGGACAGCCAGGCACAAGAACAGTTTCTTCCCTCGTGCAATCTACTTAAGTTAAATGTTCTCCCCACTGTGCAATAAAAATATGTGCAATAACCTTATATGTATTTATTTATTACCACCCTACATCTTATTCTATTCTATTCTATTCTATTCTATTCTATTCTATTCTATTCTATTCTATTCTATTCTATCTATACCACACCTGTACATACAATTTATTTTATTTTTTGTTTATTTATTTATACATATGTGTATTTTTTTATTCTCATCTTATTTTTTATTATCTGTGTGTTGTTATCTCTGTATGCTGGAAGTTTGTGACACTAAAACAAAGTCCTTGTATGTGCAAACATACTTGGCAATGAAGCTCCTGACATCTGACTAACAAACTTAGAAATTCAGTTTCGTTGTTTAAAATAAATCCATTTTAGTGTGGTGAAGATTCCATCTTCGTAAACCACTAGCTTTCAATCATAACAATCAGATAAATAAACACAAGCAATCAAAAACGTGTACAGTTGAATATGAACCCATTTAAGCCCTTAAAAAAAAAACTGGTGGAGTTCATGTCTACTGAGGCTCATGGGATACAAAGTTATAAAACCTCAGATGCAAATACACAAAATTAGCCGTATTATGATTTCAATATAATTATCCAGAAGGTCTGAACTGTTTAATTCATATTCAGCATTTATTGAACGCATCCTCTCTCTCTCTCCATCAGAGAGTTCAACTGCTCCTCCTCATGGCGCTGCTGGCGCACCTGGCGTTGGACGCAGAGGGCGTGGCCACCTGCTGCTCGAGCGCGTCAAGGTCCTGCAAATTATACGAGATTCTGTGCCGCGCGGGACGCCGAAACGACACGTCCGTCGCCAGGCATATCGGCCGCTTTAATAACGACGCGGCTGTCGGGATACTAACGCTTGGCAAGCGTAAAGTGGGCGAGAGACGCGTCCAGGACCGCCTGCAGCAGCTCCTGCACGGCTCGCGGAATCAGGCCGCGGGAATCCTGACGATGGGAAAGAGACTCGAGGACGGCTCGCACCTGCAGCTGCGGTATCTGATGCCCAGGGCACCGGAGGATCTGCACGCTTATGAAAAACGATGACACTTGTCGCTTTTTAAAACCACGGCAGAGCTGTTCATTGGTGACGTTAATTTGTAGGCCAACACAGAAAGCTAATTCTTAATTGGGTTTGAAAGTAACGTTTTTGATTTGAGCAAAAAGTTTATGATTAAGATTGCGCTAATAAGAGACATAGGCCTGTTTGTTTTTCTAACGCAAGTCTATTAAAACTCCTGAGGTAACCCACAAGGTTTCAAAAAATGCAAAATCCCTTCTTTTCCATAGTGAACAACAGCTATCTTACCTGTATCAGTGGACTTCGCGTTTTTCTGATTAATAAAACACACAACTAAATTTATTAGTATTTTTATGAGTAGCCCATATTAATAAATTCATGAGTATTTTATCACAGTTATTAGGGCAAAACCATTTATCATGTTTTATAAAGATGAGCTGTTAGATTTTAGTCATGTGTAGTATGTTTTGTGGTCAGCAGATGGCAGACGATGTAAATATTGTAAAATAAAACACTGGCTTAATAAAGTTCAGAACAATTTTTTTTTGGTTTGGGAAGTATATGAAAACTCACAAAGCTTCAACAAAAACACAACTAAGTTGCTTGAGACTAAAGCTGAACTATACAACTAAAGCCTGAGAAACTAATTTACAAACATTCTAACATGTTTTCAAATGTCATCTTAAAGTAAGAAAATGCCATTCCACAATATGTCAGAATTTAAAATATAGATGACCTATGTGATACTTAATGGCTTTTTCTGATAGTTTGATCCAGTAGAATAATGATGAACACAAAATCATACACAATGAATCATACACAAGCACATGTGACAACTTGCCCCAGTATCATTGTGACAGCTTGGCTCAACCTGACACATTTTTTGGGAAATAATTAGTCTTTTCAAGGGCCCATGCTTTCATCCCTTGACCCCCACTGCCTGTGAAAACACATTTTTAGATGGTTCCTGCAGCCTTGCCAGTAAGTATTGACCCAGAGCTGTATCCTTTCAGATTTCACCCTTATAGAAATTCCTGTGTGTGTTGTGGGAGATGCTGCTTTTGTCTGGTAATATATGTAAATATCTGCTCTGCACAGATGGCGGTTCTGCTTTCCCTTTCACGCCATCTCTCTCTCTCTCTCTCTCTCTCTCTCTCCACCTAATTCTTGTGTTTCTGCTAATGTCACTGTCCCTTTAAACCCACTTCAGCCAATAAAGTCTCTTTATTTGTTTTAATAGTCAGTACTGCTCCCATTACAGCCTCTATAACTGTCACTCAGTCACTAGAGAGATCTGCTTGTGCCACATTAATTTGGTTATATGCGAAATATTTTTCTGCAGGCTTTCAGATAGATTATCTTCTCAAAAACAAATATATATTTGCATCCCACAGCAGCAATCAGTGCTTCACTAAGATAAATGTAATCATTATTCATTGTAGTTTAGTAATTATATGTAATAATTATATTTGGATAGATAGATAGATATTGATAAACATTCCAAATAAAAATATGAGTAATAGTAAAAATACCTGTGTGTGTGTGTATATATATCATGTTTCTGAATTTAACCAATTAGTATTACCGTTTTTCAGGTTCTTGGAGAAACTATATTCACTGTGATTTACTTGTGCCATTTTTTCCATTTTTTTTTTTTCTCTTTGTCCTTCTTCCTTTTGAAAGAGAGAGGGAGAGAGAAAGAGGGAGGGACAGAAGAGTAGAGAGATAGCAGTGAGTGGAAGAGAGATGCAGTAGAGATTGTGCACCTGCCTCAGACAGGACACAACAGATGAAAAGGAAGGAAGGGATGCAAAGAATCATCTGACCTCCTATTTGGACAGCCTAAAAAAACCCAACAAAGAACAGGAATTCAAAGAAAAAAGAGACTTGTGGACAAGCTGTGTGGAGACTGAGGGGGGCATTGAAGAGACACAACACAAGCAACAAAGGAAAGAGACGAAGCCTGTATTTTGAGAGGAGAAGACAGAAAATTCTGCTGTTTCATTGAAGAGAGAGAGCAGAGCAGATGTGCCAAACTGATGGGCTGTAGAAAGTGAGCGCAATATCACCACAAATTAGACAAACTTAACCATCCGGACATAGACTGCTGGGCGACAAGAATGCATCCTACCAAACTACAGTTTCCTGAGCTTAGCGTAGCGTCTGATTACTGCACCACATGCTCTTTAAAGCAGAGACACTGAAGATTGGCGTGAAACTGCTGCAGAAGGCTTTCAGCTCAACTGATACGGTCCTTAACAAGAAGCCATTAGCACCTTGTATAAGGCGGCCACCAACACAGTTTGAACTTCAGACAGGATCAACTCACCTCTCTGCTTTCTCTTGCTCTCTGTTCTGTATGTGATGGAGCTCTGAGGATTAGACATCATGCCAGTGATGAAAGGGCTCCTGGCCCCTCAGAACACCTTTCTTGACACCATCGCCAAGCGCTTTGATGGCACACGTGAGTAATTCTGTCAAAGCTTTCATCCTCGGGGACTCTGAAACTCTTTCTAATGCAGCTTCTGACCTCATGTATAAAATGTGAAAGGAGTTTCTAGTCTTACTATTATAGGATTTATATATTGAATTAGCGTTTATTTTGTCAGTTTCGTTTCATTCGTGCTTTATAATTTTTATAAAATGTTTGTTTCTTAAAACACTATCTTTCGTTTATTTTATAATAATAATTATGTTACTACTTTCATTTTTTTTTATTTGGTTAGTGGGCGACATTACTAAGTTTTCTTTTAACTTGAATTTATATTATTATATTATTAATATTTCAATTTATATTTATATGTATATATTTATAATTTATATTATTAACTTTATTTCAATTACCAAAAACATTTTGTATTTGTTAGTTAACAATAACAGTACTGTTTCGAGTTCTCAATAACTAGTTAAGAATTGTTAACTTTAAGGCTTCAAATTTTAAATAAGACTTTTTGCTCATGAAATATTTTTCAGACATTTTTTGAAGCAATGCATTTCAAACATACATATTTTAAATAATGATCTTATGTTACCTCAATTATAAAAAAACAAAAAAAAAACAGAATACTTGAATGACAAATACAGAATGTCTTTTTCAGGCAGATTTTATGTGATGTGGTGTAAGATCTTCATTCTTCCTCCATTATGCTGTTTATTGCTTGTACCTTTCTTCAGAGACTCTCTGTGGGAGTCCTTTGTTTTGTGACAAATTAAGTGAGCATTTTAGGCTAATAAGAGCATCTCATTATGCTGTGATTACAAAAAGTATGGCTATATCATAAGAAGTGCAGTATGAGCGTAAGTGTTTACTTAATATATGTGAATTCAGCAGGCAGATCCATGCAGAAATGTTGCCATCCTTGAAGGCTGAATGTCTTATTTTAGTGTCAGTAGGTCAGATGAGGGATGTGTTGCATCATCTTGAGAAATTGTACTTGGTAATGTTCTGGAGTCGTGCTTTTTTGCTGTATTGATAAATCTTGGCTGAATTGTTGTATTTGAGTGTCTGTGTGTGTACAGAACAACTTGGAAAAAAAACCCTGAAGTGTTATTCATTGCAAGAACGGCGCTCAGTGTTCAGTAGTGTGGGAGTTATGCTTTACAGTTCTGTGCAAATACGAGCGAACAAATGATGGAGGGCAATAGATGATGGGATCATTTTGTGTGAGTGGTCCTCACTCCCTCTCTACCTGCCATCATGTCTGTCGAGAGAACTCAAAACGCACTAAAGCCATGAAGGTGGGCATGACTAAACCTTGAATGTGTGATAGTGTGTGCGCTGAAGTGTTGAATTTACCCTATCTGCTCTGAACTGACAGACACAGTGGTGTTAGTGTGTTATAGTCTGATTCGTCAAAGTCAATGAGTTTGTTCATCCCATCCAGTCATCTAGGTTACTCAACGCTTTGTTCACTGCACCCAAGTCTGATTCATTTTTTCAAATGAAATCTTTATGACTGGTTGTGTACTCTCAGAAAAAAAAAAGTACAAAAGCTTTCACTGGGGCAGTACCCTTTCAAAAGTTTACACCTACCTTATTTACACCTAAAAGTTACATAGTAACTAAAGTATATATATTAGTACGTTTTAACAGGGTACTGAGAGTGCACATGTGAATTTGAACACTACTATAGATTGAATTTTGTGATGCAAATAATGCAAACACAAATAATACAACAATGCAAAGAAAAATCCACTTAAAAACCAATTCAGCATCAGATTTTAAACCACATGTAAATGTGGTTTTAACCGGGTTTGTAAGATTGGGTTTTCATATAGTTTTTTTTTCTGTTCACACTACAAACAACTAAATGAATTCAAACTGGATTCACTTTGAAATGTTACACTTGCTTCAGCTGCGTTCTGTGTTTTTATTCGTTGCGCGTGTGGCGAATTTGCGGTTCATTCAGCCCACCACATATATGTTTCATTATTGGTGTAAATACACCATTAATCAGTGACTTGTTTTGATTTTTTACGTAAAGTTTTAGACTTTTCACTCTATCATACAGATGCTGGGTACAGTTGTATGTTTCAAACAGGCAGTCACTAAGAATCTCGTTCTGGTCTAAAAAGAACTCACACCATCTTCACTCAGCCTGAATATCAGATATATTGAAGCATCTGGTGTCAGTCACTTCCTGTTTAGACTGTAAGGAGTCTCTTAATGAGCTCTCAGGAGATTTCGCCATCAGTAGCCTTTCACCTTCTCAGCACTCGTGTGATGAGGCTATTAAAATAAGAAAAATTACAAACCAATGACAGCATCCACTCAACAAGCAGAAATATTGATAACCATATTATTTAAAAATAAGCAAAAGGCTTTTGCTTTCTCTCGCCCTCTCCTCCTTAGCCATTGCTTTTTGTGCAAGTGGAACGCAGGGGAAAATGTCTCTGCGTGATGCTCTTAACAAAAGCAATGTCCTTAACTCATTGTACAGCCAATCATATAAATCATATGAATCATTCCCTCTGCCATTCCTGGAGACAGATTTTCACACTATGAAATGTCACGCTGACCATTTGCTCTCTCACTTTTCAGAACAACGTCCTGCTATCGTGTCACACCCGTCCTCAGCAACACTGGCTGTCTAAATTCAGCATCAGTATGTACATGTGTGAGTGAGAGACGTGACGTTGAGTGTTTTTATGCCTCGGTATCACCACCCTTCTCTCACTCTTGTTTTTTCCCGTCTCCTTCATAATCGCTTAAATCACTTTTAATTAGCTGCGTCAGACTAAAGATCTGAAGAGGATTATTAGAACAGAGAGGTGCTTTACAAGGCCTTAAACGATCCATGTTGTGTTTTTTAGCCTGTACTTCATTAAAACTGTTGTATTGATCATGCATATAATTGTCTATATCATAAAGTAGCCCAAATGTTTTGGTTTTGCAGAAATAAATGTTTTAAGCCTTTCAATTCGACCTGAATACTGTGAGGTGACACTTGATTTAAAGACTTAAAACCCTTTAAAGACTTTAAAATATCAAGTGTGGAAGTTTGCAAATGGTTGGTGTGCATGGTGGCAAAAAATCAAAACCAATTTGATGTTCTACAAAACTTGTTTGAGCATGTTTGAATCACGCTAGTATGCATGAAGGCAAAAGTGATGCAAATAATGATTTGCTTAAAAATATATAATGTTGGGGGTTGGTAAGTTTTTTATGTTTTTGAAAGAAGTCTCTTATGCTCACCAAAAAAAAAAAAAAAAAAAAAAAATATATATATATATGTACTGTATATATATAGCCTTTACAATGTAATTTATTTGTGAAGCAAATCACTATTTTTTCTATTGAAGTGTCACATGATTCTTCATAAATCACTCTAATATGCTGATTTGCTGCTCCAGAAACATTTATTATTATCATTATTATCAATTTTGAAAACAGTTATGCTGTTTAAAATTTGTGTGGACACCGTGATAGAAAGTTAAAAAGAACAGCATCTGTTTAAAATGGAAACCATTTATAACTTTATGAATGTCTTTACAGTCACTTTTGATAAATTGAGTGTATCCTTGCTGAGTAAAAGTATTAATTTCTTTCCATTAAAAAAAAAAAGAAAAAGATTCTGTCATGTTTTTCATAGCCTTGAGACTTTTTTTGAAGTGTATGTTCAGGAGCATCTTGGCTAGCTATTACCTCAGTTTTAGTATCTGTGTGTATTTTATTTGCAGTTATTAGCAGCTTCCTCTTGGCAATTTAAGCCTAGCTAGCGTCATATATTCTCAGTTTCGCATCCTGCTATTTGCCAAGTATTTTTGTGTACTGTACATTTTGGAAGAAAGAGCATAAGAGTGAAAATGTCACAGCAGGTATTTTGAAAAACCCATTTCTTTATGTGCGGGTGTATATTTTCCCTTAGATTGCATAGATATGAACCTGTTTTCACAGTTTCTATTAAAAATAAACTGTAGACACAGTTTCCTGGTAACCTCAGTGACAGAAATAAGCACACTGACATATGTTTTTTTTTTTTAAATATATATTTCCATAGCAACCAGATACCAAGATCATCTTGCCTTAATACCACAGCACATAATGATAGTTTTCATAGCTGTCAGTTGCACAGTATAATCTCAGCTTGGAAAGCTGAATCTGTCAAAACTGTTGGCTTCTGTGGCATTAACAGCGTGTATTTGAATGGATTGATAGGGAAAAGACTGCATGTGTGAAGAAACACACACACGGTTTGAACACCAATTTTAGCCTCTATAAAATAAATCGTGAATACAGTAACAAGTTCATTTGTCGTGTTAAAGAATTTCATTTTACATGTACAGTATGCAGTGTATGTGCATGTGTGTGTGTGTAATTTACACATTTTACTATCCCACCTAGTTCTGTATAACATGATTATTACATCAACAAATTCTGAACTATTTTGTAGTCTTGTGTACAAGCTGATGCCTGAAATGTCTCTGTGCAGAATTTAAGAGCGCAGTGTTCTTTATAATGCTGGCTTCATGTCTGATTTTGGCCTTTTTTGGGCTTGGTCTAGCTCTACAGGTTGATATTAAGCATATTTTAGTTTTTTCATGTAGAGTAGTATAACGCGCAGCATTCTTTCTAGCTTATCTGATACCACAGACAGATTCCAGCCTGTGATAATGATAAACATTAAAAACGGACAGACAAATTGGCAATCTCAAGTACAATCTTGTATGTCAACTGTAGCAGAATAATTTTATATCAATAATATCATTGTATGAAATAATATTAGCAACAGATGAAGCAAAACCCATATCAGATATCAAGTGCCTTTCTCATATGTACGCATTTTAGTTCAGTAAGTGTATGAAATCCAATCCCCCCGAATAGTTTATTTGCTCATTTAGGAGCCTCGATCGCTTCATATTCTCATGCTCTGGTTCATTTATTTGTTCATTATGTCAGTGGCGCAGATGCAGCACTAACACTAGGCTTGTTCTGTGTGCTGAGGTTGATGGTTGAGGTCATGCATTTAACTTAAGCTTTATTTATAGTTTCTCTGCACCAGTGCTGTCTATTGATTCTTACACAAGCAAGGAACAATTGAACGCATGGATGGATGAAACGCTTTGTGTAGATGTGTAAAGTGTAACATGATACTGATCAATTAGCCTACATGTTGTTAACAATGTTTAATAATGGTTTTCCATTAAGATTATTTATCAAAGCTCATGTGAATGACCGACTGAGTGGAAAAAAATGATTTTGTGTGTGTTTGTTCATTAATGGGGAACAATTACACAAATGCATTTATTATTTCCACTTGTTTTTTTATAATAGTTTGTGTACATATTCATTGAAAGCAGTAGCATTAAGGGAAAGAGTGCTGTCCAGTTTGGGGGCCAAAATATTTATCTAAGTCTGTTTAGGACCCAGAACAGAGGCCACCATAATACTTCTTTTTACTCATACACAAGCACCCACAGTCAATCGATTCTTATATAATCTCCACCCCTGCAAATCTTACAGTAGGTGAAATGAATAGCAAAGTTGCCATGGAAACAGTACACACATCTTTTAGTTTTCTACCAGTGATCTAAAGAATTCAGAATAATACAGGAAATCTATTATTAGCTTGATAATGGGTAGGCGAGAATGAGAGAGTACTATGGTATATGGCATACAACATTCTTTATATGATAATAGTGAACATCCTGAATTTATTTTGCAAAGTGGGTGACTTTTTTTTATTTATTTTTACATTTCGCCGTTTTCCAATTCTTTCTTTTGTGTGTCTTTGGTGTGTACAGACAGTAACTTCCTGCTGGGAAATGCTCAGGGGAGTCGTGGGTACCCCATCGTGTACTGTTCGGATGGGTTCTGCGAGCTCACCGGGTTTGCACGTACAGAGGTAATGAAGAAGACATGCACATGTCAGTTCCTGCACGGACAGGAAACAAGCGAGAGAGTCACTCAGCAGGTGGAGAAAACTCTGGAAGGACAGAGAGAGTTCCAGACGGAGGTCCGCTATTACAGGAAGAACGGTAAAGACCATTCATTGTATATTTTGCAGAACTTCATAAAATGAGAAATATAATAGCTTGGAATAATTATGTTTTTAAAAGAAGTCTCTTATGTTTACCATAAAAAATTACAGTAAAATAGTAATATTACAATTTAAAAGAACAGTATTTTGTTTGAAATCATTTTAATATGTAAGTTCCAAAGAACAGAATTTATTTAAAATAGAAATCTTTTGTAACATTATAAATGTCTTTACTGTCATTTTTTGATCAATGCAATGCATCCTTGCTTAATAACATTTTTATTAGTTTTTTGTTTCTGAATGAAAGTCTATCACAGTTTCCAACATTTTTTTCAACTTGATAATAATAATAAATGTTTATTGAGCACCAAGTCAGCATATTAGAATGATTTCTGAAGGAAAAAAAGAATAAATTACATTATATATTACAATTGAAAACTGTTCTTTTAAATTGTAGTAATATTTTACAATATTACTGTTTTTAGTCTATTTTGAATTAAATCAATGCAGCCTTGGTGAGAGACGACTTTCAAAAACATAAAACATATACACCAGCAGTGTATATTTTTATTTTACCTATCTGGACCTTTCATAATTTGCCTTCTGTGACTCCAGGTACCACATTCTGGTGTCTGCTGGACATTGTCCCTATTAAAAATGAGAAAGGAGAAGTGGTTCTTTTTCTCTTATCCTTCAAAAACATCACTGACTCGTATGGCAAATCACACCCCGGCTCCACCACAGAAGGTAACTGACTGGCAGTGAGCCGTTTGATCCAAATAATAGTTGTTCATTTATAATTTTGACATCTGTAGTTTTGACACTTTATATGCGTGTTTATGTGTTTGTCAGAGGATGGTACTCACAACAGGAAGTCCGGTCGAACTCATCTGAGTCAAGCTCGTGAGCGTGGCCGCAGCGTCCTGTACCACCTGACCTGTCAGTTCACCAATAGGAGCAAAAGGAAGCTGCCAAATGTAAGTAGATATGAAAACCACAATCATTCTCACTCACCTTTGTGGAGCTTTTAGTGTAGTAAATCAGAATCAATATTCTGATATATTGACTGAATATGTTGCACTTACAAGTAATCTGGTATCCAGTTAATAAAAATTACTGAGTGCAGTGCACCTATCAAATATGCTTGATTAGCAAAATTTTAGAAAAAAAAAAATGTATCAAAATGTATTAAAAATGTTGCTTACCCTGTCATCAACAGTTTTTCTAACTTTTAAGCATAAACCTTCCAAAATGTTTATTAATATACGATTACAACTTGAAAAATGTAAGAAATGTTTTCTGTGAAATAAAAACTCTTCATCATAAACAATTTTGCTTCTCATGCAAGTAGATTAATATTGTTATAAGTATATTTTCCTGGAAAATGGATGAAAATACTGATAAAGAAAAGGCATTTTTTCAGAGCAGCATGTAAAGATGAGATTCATGTTCTCTGGCATTATGTTCTGTTATGACTGACCTTACAATCTGTTGACACTTTTAAAGAGTAAACGTCCTCGTGCTTCCAGCTAACACGATGAAACAGAAGTCTACTGTAGCTGTTAAAATGAGAAGGTCAGACTCATTTAATGTCTGGAATTGTGTTGATATCTAGCAGAATATTCAACATTTACATCCAGCTGACGATAGTTACTTTCATAAATAAATATTTCAGACAACAGCCCTTTTGTACAGGACAATCAGTCCTCATGCTTGGAAAAGAACATACCTTTCCCAAAATCCTTACAACTCACTAAACACCTACATTTTGATGTAAATGCCTTTATTAAATTATATGTAAACAACTGGCTTTGCATGAGAAATCACATCTATTGAACT